>NW_018223543.1:37692-58357 GCF_001263595.1 Phalaenopsis equestris
CTCTCTTCCTCAATTTCTCTCTTCTCTCTTTCTAAATCTCTCCCTATCTCTATCTCTTGTTCTATATCCTCTCTCCCACTCTATCTCTTACCCTCCCGCCCTCCCTCTCTCACTTTCTCTCTTTCTTTCTCGTTCAGTCAATCTCCCTCTCCCCCTCTCTCTCCCTCCCTCCTCACTCTTCATTCATTCATTCACTCTCTTTCCTTTTATATCTCTTGCTATTTCTATCTTTTTCTATTTTATCACTCTTTGTTACTCACTCTCTCATCTAGCTCTCTTTTTCTATCGCTCTTTGACTCCCTCTCTCTTGCTTTCTCTCCCACTCTCTCTCTCCTCTCTCCCCTTCTCTCTTACTCTTTTTTCATCTCTGCTTTTTTTTATCCTTCTCACACTTGTTTGGTCTCTCTTTCCTTCGTTATCTCTTTGCTCTCTCACTATCTCTCTTGCTCTCCCTTTATCTATATCTCTCTCTTGATCTCTTCCTTCTCTAACTCACTGTGTTTATTCTTTTTCTAACTCTCTCTCTCTCCATCTATTGCTCTTTATCGTCTCTTCCACTCTCTCTCTTACCCTCTCTCTTTCTTTCTCTCCCTTTTTCACTTTCACTCTCACTTTCTCTGACTCTCTTTCTCTTGCTCTATCTATCTCACTCTCCCTTGATCTCTCTTGCTCTCTCTCCCTTCCTCCTCTCATTTCATTCATTCTTTCTCTTTTCTCCCTTTCTTACTATATCTCTCTCCCCTCCCTCCCTCTCCCACTATCTCACTCTCCCTCCCTCTCCCGCGTCTTTCCTCTCTCTTTCTCCCTCACTTGCTCTCTCTATCTTTTCTCACTCTAGCATACTCTCTCTTCTCGTTCACTCAATCTATTCTCTTGCTCCCTTTTATTATCTCTCATACTTTCTCCCTCTCGCTCTCTCTTTCTTGCTCACTCCCACTCTCTCTCCCCTTTTATATTATTCTCTCTTTGACCTAACCTCTCTCTATCTCCCCTCCCTCTCTCGTTCTTTTTTTGTCACTTTCTTTTCTCTCTCTTCTCTTTACCCTATCTTGCTTGCTCTTGTTTCTTCTCTATCTCTTTGCTCTCTCTATCCATTTCTATTATGTCACCCTTCTTTTCTCACTCTCTCCTCATGCTCTCTCTTTCTATCAGTCTCTGCCTCGCACTCTCTTATTTTCTCTTCGCTATCCTTTCCTCTCTCCCCCTCTCTAACATTCCCTCCATCCCTCTCTTCCTACTCTCTATCTCTTTTCTTGCTATAGCTTGCTCTCTCTCATCTTTCACTCTCCCTATTCTCTTGGTCCCTTTTATTCTCTCTTATACTTTTCCTCTCTTGCTCTCTCTCTGCCCCCTCTCTCACCCTACATATCACTCACTTTTTTCTACCTTCTCTTTATCCACTCTCTTTGGACCTCCTTCCCCATTCTTCCATATTTTTTGTCCTCCCTCTTTCCTTCTCACTCTCTCCCATTTTCTCACACTCTTCCTTTTCCCTTCCCTCCACCACTTATCCTCCCTATCCCTTTATCTCACTCTTATATCTTTTCTCTCTCTCTCTCTCTCTTAACTATACCTCCCTCCCTCCATCACTATCCCTCTCTCTACTCTCTCCTCTCTCTGTACTTCTCTCTAATCACTCTATATCCCACTCTCTTGCTCTCCCTCCCTTCCTCCCTTTCACTTATATATTCTTTCACCCTCTCTCTCTTTCACCCACTATCCCTCCCTCCCTTTCTTTTTCTCTTATTATATTTGTCTTCTCTCTTGTACTCTCTATATCTCTCTAGCTTTATCTCTTACATGCTTTCTCTATCAATCTCCTCCTGTCCCTCCTCTTTCATTTATATTTCCTTACCTCCCCCAATATTTAATATCTCTCTCCCTCACTCTTGCTCTCTCGATATCTCTCTCACTCCTTTGATCATGCTATTTCTCTCTATCCCTATCTCACTATATCTAGTCATTCTCGCTCTCTTCCCATCCCCTTGCTCTCTCTCCATGTCTTTCCTCCTCTCCCTTACTCGATCTCTCTTTCTCACATGCTCTCTCTCACTCTTTCTACCAATCTATCCTCCCACTCCGTACGTCCACCACACTCTCCCTCTGCGCTTTTCCCTTTCTCTATATTACTTTCATTCTTTCTCTCTTCCACTCTCTGTCCCTCTCACTCAAATCTTTCTTATTTCTCTTGCTCCCTTGTTTGCTCTCTCTCTTCTTTTCTCTCTTCTTTCTCCTCTTCTTTCTCTCACCCTCTCACTGTACCCCTCTCTCTCCTCTCATACCCCCTCTCTTACTCTCTTTTCTTTAATAATTTTCTTGTTCTTTTTCTCTCTCTTGCTTGCTCTCTCTTTCCTTCTTTATCTCTTTACTCTCTCTCCATCTCTCTCGATTTCCTTTCCCTATCTCTTTTCTCTCTCGCCATCTCTTTCTCTCTCTTGATAACTTGATTCTCAAACTCACTATCTTCTTACTTTTTATATCTTCTCTCACACTTTCTCAATTACTCTTCCACCCTCCTTCCCTTTCTCCCTCCCTCACTCTCAGTCTCTAACTTTCTCTCTCTCTATTTATCTCATTCACCCTCCCTTTCTCTTCCATGCCTTTCCTCTCTCTTGCTCCCTCACCCGCTCTCTCTTCTTTTTCTCTCTCTTTAATTATCTCCCCCTCTTATGCCTCCACTCTCTTTCTCATACTCTCTATTCTCTATCTTCTCCTTTTTTGCTCTTTCTTCATTTTTATCTCTTTCATTTTCTACATCTTTTACCCTCAACCTTCTCTTTCGATTTTTATTTCTATCTCTATTCTTTATCACTCTCTCTTGCTCTCTCTTCTCACTCCCTTTATCTCTCTCTTCTCCTCTCTCTCAAGCTCTCACTTCTCTCTCTCACTCAGCTTGCCTCTCACTTTTTCCTATCACTTTTACTCTCCCTCTACTATCGCTTTCTCTCTTTTATATTATACCTCTATCCCTTCATCTCTCTCTATTTTTTCTCACTCTAGGTTTATTAATCTATTCTCTTGCTTCATCTTTTATCGCCCTCCTTGATCTCGCTCTTTGTCTCTCTCTGTTTCTCTATCTCTCTTGTACTCTCTAATTCTCTCTATCTTTTGACCTCTCTCTCGCACTCCTTCCCTTTCTTCCCAATCACTCGCCTCCCACCCTCTTTCTCACAGTTTCTCTCAATCTACCCTTCCCTCCCTCTCATTCTTCTCTCTCTACTTTCTCTGTCTATCCCTCCCTCCCTCTCTCAATACCTCTCGCTCTTTTCTCTTTATTCTCTCTCAATCTGCCTCTCACACTCTTACCCTCCCTCTTAGCCTCTCCTACTCCATTTTCTCTCTCTCTATCTTCTATCTCCTCTTCTCTCCATCCCTAGCTTCCTCTCTTCCTCTCTTTCTCTATCCCTCTCTTTCCCTCTGTTTCCCTCACTTTCTATACCTCTATCCCTTTTTATCCCCTATCGTTCTCTCGCTCCCTCCCTTTCCCAATTGTCTCTCCACTCTTTTATTTATCCCTCTACCTTCTCTTACTTATGTAGCTCTCTCTTCAATTTCATGCTCTCTTACTTCTTCTTTCTCTCACTCTTTCTCTCTCTCTCTCTCATCTGTATATCTCTCTTTTTCTCACATGGCTTCTCTCTTCTCTTTCTTCTCATTCTTTCTACACCATCTCTCGATCATTCTCTCTTTCTTAATCACCATCCTTCTCTTTCTCTCACTCTCACTCTCTTTCCATTTCAACTCTCGCCCTCCTCACACTCTCTCACTTTCTGTACCTCATAATCATTCTCTCTCCCTCTCTCTCCCTCTTTGTCTATTTATATATATCCATCGCTCTCACTCTCTCTCCCTCGCATTCTCAATCTTTCTCTCTTTTTCTCTCCCTCTCTTTCCCCCTCTCTCTTCCATGTTATCTCTCTTGCACTTTCTCTCTCGTCTCACTCTTTCACAATCCTTTCTATTTCTTTCTCTCCCACCCTCTTGATTGCTCTCTTTCCTCCCTCCACCTCTCTCTCTCTCTCACGCACGCCCTCTCCCACCCTCTCTTTCTTTATCTCTTTGTCTTGCCTTACATCTCTCTTACTCTTCCTCTCTTTCTCTCACTCCCTAATGTCTCTCACTATTTCTACTCTCTCTCCTAATCCCTCTATCTTTCTTCCTCTCTTTTTCTCCCATTCTTTCTCTCTCATTCCCCCTCTCACGTCATCTATCTCACTCTCTCTAATTTCCTCTCTGTCTCCTTCTCTCTTTGTTTCCTTCTATACCTCCCTCCCTCACTCTATCCCTCTCCCTATTCCTCTCCCAATCTCTCTCCCATTCTCTCATACTTCTCTCTATCCCTTAATCTCTCTATCCATCTCTCACAAAATTTCTTGATATATCTATTTTTTTGATCTCTCTCTGTCCATCCTTGTCTTCCTCTCACAAGCTTTCCCTCTCTCACTTTCTATTGCAATCTTTTTCTTTCCCTCTTTCTCTCACTTGCACTCTCTTCATCTCTCTTCCATCCTCCCTCCCTCCCACTCTCACTCTCTCTATTATCTCTCTTACTTTGTCTCTCCCTTCCTCACACTCTCTTTTACTCTATTTTTCTCTTCTCCCACTCTTTGTTTCCCTTCATTCTCTCGCTCTCTCTTTTTCTCACTTCTCTCACATTGTCTCTCTGTCTCTCTTCTCTCTATATCTTCTAATTGTTTCTATCTAATCCTTTTTCTCTTCCACTAACCGCACTCTCTTCATCTCTCTACGTTCCTCCCTTGATATCTCTATCTATCACTCCCTTTTTCTCTCTCACTTTATCTCTCTACCTCTGTTAGGTCCTCTCTCTCCCTTAAATCAATATCTCAATCTCCTCTATCTCCCTCTCTTTTGTTGTTTTATCTCTTTCTTGCTCTCTGTTTCTATTTCCTTCTTTCCCTCACATTCTCTATTGACCTATCTCTCTTCTCCCTTCCTCTTTTTCTCTTGCTCTCCATCATATTTTCTTTTTATCACCCTCTCTCTCCCCCTCTCTTTGCCTCTCTCTACCTCTCTCAAGCACTCTCTCTCCCTTCCTTTCTCTCTCTTCCTCATTTTCTACCCTCCATCTATCTTCTTTCTCACTCTCTCACACTCATTTATTCTTTCTATCTCATCTCTCTTTTCCATTTTCCTTCTCTCTCCTTAGCCTCTTACTCTCTCACTCTTTATCCTTCTTTCCCATCCTTATTCTTTGTACCCCTCTCTCTAGCTCTCCCTCCCTCTTTCTCTTTCATATTTTCTCTCTCTTTGTCCTTTTATTTCTACCTCAATTCTTCTCTCTCTCTCTCACTCTTCTTTTTCTCCCTCCCCTTTCTCTCTTTTATTCTTTATTTGATTCGATCCAATCTTTCTTTTTTTGAGGAATAGATTGGGCCATGTTTTGTTGCAATCAATTAGGAGACTAAAAAGGAGTTGCTAAATTTTATGCGCTTGGAAAGTTTTGGAATAAGAAGGGTGCATGCGCAGATCTTCCATACATAGAGCTCGTTGAGTTTTGAAACCAAATACATTACCCACAATGGAAGTAAACATGTTAGTAACAAAACCTTCTTCAAAAAGGTCTAAAGGATAAGCTACAAAAGCAATATATTGATTTTCCTCCCCAATGTTGACCTCGATGTGGTAGCATCTTTCCTTGTAACGATCAAGACTAGTAAGTTCATCACTTCACATAGTTGTCCATATACTAGTAGAAGATTCAGCAGCTCTCACTCTCTCACTTAGCTTCTTTTTTCTCTCACTCTCACATTCTCTCTTTCTCTATCCCTCTCCCTCACTACTCTTTCTATCTCTCCCCTCCTACCTCTCTCTTTCTTACTGATCTATCTCTTTTCTCCCTCTTGTTCTCTCCCCCTTCCTCTCTCTCTCATTCCTTTTACTGATCTCTCTCTTTTCTCCATCTTGTTTTCTCCCTCTTGTTCTCTCCCCCTCCCTCCTTCACTTTCTTTATCTAGGGTACAAGAGAGATAACCCTTTCTATCTGACTCTCTCTCCCTCTCTTTTTCACCCTCTCTCTAGTTTATTCTTATGCTCTCGCTCTCTTATTTTCCACACACACTCTCTCTCATGATTTCTCTATACATCTTTCCCACCCTTTCTCTCTCTTTCCACCTCCATATCTCTTGTTCACTCATTCTCTCACACTCTATGAATGTTCACTCCCTCCCTCATGCTCTCTCTCCCCCTCCCTGTGCGCTCTCTCACTCTCTCTTGCTCTCTCTACCTTCCCGCCCTCTCTCTTTCACACTCACTAACTTTCCCTCTATCACGAACACTCCTTGCCTCCCTCCCTTCTTAATTTGGTCCCTATCTCTCTCTTGTACCCTCTGCCTTTCTCTTTCCGTATCGCTCTTTCTTTCTCTTCCCTCACTTTATTTCCTAGCTATAATATTCTTTTTACATCTCTCCCTTTATTGCTCCCTATCTCTTCAAATTCACTTTCACTCTTACTCCCGCACTTGCCTACTCTCTCCTTGTCACTTTATTTTAAATTTCCCTATCTCTCACTCTCTCATACTCTCTTTCATTTCTCTCTCCTATTTCTCTTGCTCCCTTCACTCTTTCGATCCATCAATCAAGCACTCTCTCTTTCTCTCTCTCTCTCTTCACTTTTCTTCTCATTGAACCATCTCTCTATTCTCTCTTCCCTCACTCTCACTTCTTTCTCTCATTTTCTCTCTTCATCTCCAATTCCCTTGCTCTCTCTCTTCAATTCCACTCATTCTTACCCCCCCTCTCTCTCTCTTTTTCTCTATTCTCATTTTTTCTCTCCCTCCTTATGATTTCTCTTCACTCTCCTCTCACTCTTTATCGCTATCTCCCACTATATCTCGCTCACCTTTTCTCCATTTCTCACTATCCCTCACACACACACTCTCTCAATCTCTCTCTTTCTTCCTTCATCCCTCTCCTCCATCTCTATTTCTCCATGTTGCTCTATCTCTTACTCTCACTCATTCTCTTACTTTCCCTCCCTCTCTCTCTGCGTTCACTCTATATTATTCCCCCTTCCCTTACTCTCTTTCTTTCTCTATTTAACTCTCTCTTTCTCTCCCGCTCTCGCTCCTTCTGCCTCTCTTCAACCTGCCTTACACCTCTTCTATCTATCTCCTTCTCAATCTCTCCCTTTTTGTTCTATCTTTCACTCTCTATTCTATGCCACTTTCTTGCTGTCTTACAGTTTGTATCTTTTTTGCTTTTTTACTTACTTTATCTTCTTTTATTACACACATACTTTCTCACTTTCTCTTGCTTCTATGGCCCCCACTTCTATATCTCCACATTTAATCTCTCTTATTGTTTCTTATTTTTTCTCACACATCACACACAGTCTCACTATCCCTTTATTTATTTCTCCTCCCCTCCCTCCCTCCCTCTCCATCTCTCGCTCACTTCCTTCTTTATCTCCTCTATCACTCACATTGCACAAACACTCTTTCTCTCACTCTTTCTCCCTCTATAACTCCCTCTCTGGTTCTGCCTTTCTTAGATCCATCTTCCTCTCTCTCTATTTATCTATCACATTCTCTTCTTTTTCCTCCTATTCTCCCTTTCACTCACTCTCTTGCACTTTATCCTCCCTAACACTCTCTCACTTAATCTTACCTCACTCGTTCTTCTCTCTCTATGTTTTTCTTACAAACACATACACACGCACACATTTTCTCTCCCTTTTATTCCTTCTCTCACTAAAATTTGTCTCTCTTTCTAATCACTCTCACTCTCACCCTCTCCCTCTCTATCACTTACTCTCTCTTCAGTTTCTCTCCTCTTTCACTCTTTCTATCCCTCTATCCCTTTTTTATTCTTGTTATCTCATTAAATTTCTTTTTGTTACTCTTTTTCTATCTTTCTCCTTTGCAATCTTTCTAGATCTACTCATTTTATTATTGTCCCTATTTCTCTTTCTTGTTCACTGAATCACTCTCTATCTTCCCTCACTCTCCATTCTCACTCTATTCTCTCTTGAACTCTCTCTCCCACTCCCACTCTAGCTCCCTTTCTCTCCCTCATCAATCATTCTCACGCACTTTCCCTCTGTATCTCTTTTCACCTATTCGCTCTCTCACTCTTTGTCTCTATTTTAACCTATTCCTTCTCTCAATCTTTGTCTCACTATGTTCTATCCTTATTTCTCTCTATATTGCTTTCTCCTCTCTTACAAGATATCCCCTCTGTCAAAATCACTCTCTCTTCTCTCATCTATCTCAAATTATTTCTCACTTTCTCTCACACATCTTACCATGGTTTTCCCTCCTTCCCCCATTCCTCCCTCTCTCACTATATCTTTCACACATTCGCTATCTTTCTCACTCTTTCTTGCTCTCTCTCTTCCTCCCTCTCTTCTTTTATTACTCTCCCACTCTCTCTATATCTGCTCAATTTAACTCTCACTCTCACTCTCTTCGTCTTTCTCTCTAATAATTTCCTCACTCTCTTCTCTATTTTTTTCCTCTCAATATCTCTCTCCCTTACTCGCTCCGTCTATTTTTTTCTTTAATTTCGTTCTTGATCATCCTCCCTCCACCTCCCTCTCTTTCTATCAACCTCAAACCTCTTTACACTATCTCTCTCTCTCTCTCAATCTCCTTAACCGCCATTCTCAATCTATCTTGCTCTTTTTTTACTTGTTCTTCATTTCTTTCTCACTATTTCTGTCTCTCTATTTTTCCTTTCTCCCTCCTTCTCTGCCTCTTTCACTATCACTCCTTACTATTTCTAATTTGCTCTCTCCTCTCTCTCTCAATCTCATATATTTCTCCCCCTTTCTCTCAGTTTCTCTCTTCCTCTTTTCTATCTATCCCGCACTTCCTTCCTCTCTTATTCACTCTCTCTATATTTTTCTCTCTCCCTCTATCGCTTCTCTTTATTAAATTTTACTGTCGCTCTTACCCTCGCCCTCACTCTCTTAATTAAAACCATTCTCCCTCCCTCGCTCTTCCCTCACTCTTTCTCTCTCACCATTCTCCCTCCCTCGCTCTCTCTATCATCACACACTCCCTCTCTCCTTCCCTCTTTCCGTCACTCTCTTTTTCTCCCTCCCTCTCTCTCTCTCCATATCATCCACTTCCTCCCAATATTTCTCTTCATCCCCTACCATCTTTTCCTCATACTCACTATCTCTTGCTTTCCTTCACTTTCTCTTTTCTCTCTATTTCTCTCTCACAATCTCTCCCTCTTTCGTTCACTCTTTTCAAAAATCTCTTTCACTCCCTCGCTCCCACTCTCTGTGGCTCCCTCTATTGCTCTCTCTTCCTCACTCTTCCTTTGTACTTTCTTTTTTCTCTATTTCTCTCTTACTTTTCCTCTCCTTCTCACTCACTCTCTCTCTCCCTTTAATTTCACTCACTTTTACTCTTTCCTACTTAACAATCTCAATACTCTCTCACTCTATCTTCTGCTCTCTCTCACTTCCCTCCCTCCCTCTTCCAATCTATCTCTCTCTCTCACTCATTTTCTTGCTCTCCTTCCCTATCTCGCTCACTGACTCTTGCTCTTTCTTCGCTCACTTTCTCCCTTCTCTATATTTCCCTCTCATCCTCTCTCTTGTTGTGAGGAGTGAGAGAGAGGGATTGAGAAGAGAGAGCGAGAAATAGAGAGATAGAGTGAGAGGTAAGAGAGGGAGGAGAGGGACAATCAGAGTGACATGAATACAGAGACATAATTAGGTTGATGTAGACTGAGAGAGAGGGAGAGAGGAAAAAAAGTTCGTGAGAGAAAAGTAGGGAAAATCTGTGAGAAGATTGAAAGAGAGAATTATGGATAGGGAAAAAAAGGGAGAGAGTTAGAGAGAGGAGAAAAAAGGAGCAATATGGAGCAAGAGTGAGAAAGATGGGAGAGTGGGAGAGAGAGAGAGATAAAGAAAGAAAGGAGAGAAAAAGGTGATTGAGCTGGTGATTGAGCTAGAAAAGTGAGCTAGAAAAGGAGAAAGAAATACTGAGAGAGATGAGAGAAAGGAAGAGAGAGTGCTAGAGAGTGTGAGAAAGAAATAGTGAGAGGGAAGAGAGTGGGAGTGAGTGGGAGGTAAAGTTAGAGGGTGAGTGGGAGGTAAAGTTAGAGGGTGAGTGAGAATGCAAGAGAGAAGAAGAGTTTCCGTCACTCTCTTTTTCTCCCTCCCTCTCTCTCTCTCCATATCATCCACTTCCTCCCAATATTTCTCTTCATCCCCTACCATCTTTTCCTCATACTCACTATCTCTTGCTTTCCTTCACTTTCTCTTTTCTCTCTATTTCTCTCTCACAATCTCTCCCTCTTTCGCTCACTCTTTTCAAAAATCTCTTTCACTCCCTCGCTCCCACTCTCTGTGGCTCCCTCTATTGCTCTCTCTTCCTCACTCTTCCTTTGTACTTTCTTTTTTCTCTATTTCTCTCTTACTTTTCCTCTCCTTCTCACTCACTCTCTCTCTCCCTTTAATTTCACTCACTTTTACTCTTTCCTTCTCTAACTTTTCCTCTCCTTCTCACTCACATTCTCTCTCTCCCTTTAATTTCACTCACTTTTACTCCTTCCCTTTCTCTACTTAACCATCTCAATACTCTCTCACTCTATCTTTTGCTCTCTCTCACTTCCCTCCCTCCCTCTCCCAATCTATCTCTCTCTCTCTCACTCATTTTCTTATTCTCCTTCCTTATCTCGCTCACAGACTCTTGCTCTTTCTTCCCTTTCTCTTTTCTCTATATTTCCCTCTCATCCTCTCTTTTGTTGTGAGGAGCGAGAGAGAGGGATAGAGAAGAGAGAACGAGCAACAGAGAGATAGAGAGAGAGTGAGAGGTAAGAGAGGGAGGAGAGAGACAATGAGAGTGACATGAATAGAGAGAGATAATTAAGTTGATGTAGACTGAGAGAGAGGGAGAGAGGAAAAGGAGTTCATGAGAGAAAAGTAGAGAGAATCTGTGAGAAGATTGAGAGAGAGAAATATGGATAGGAAAAAAGGGAGAGAGAAAGAGAGAAGAAGAGAAAAAAAGAGCAATATGGACAGAGAGTGAGAAAGATGGGAGAGTGGGGGGAGAGAGAGCTAAAGAGAGAAAGGAGAGAAAAGTGTGATTGAGCTAGAAAAGGAGGAAGAAATACTAAGAGAGATGAGAGAAAGGAAGAGAGAGTGCTAGAGAGTGTGAGAAAGAAATAGTGAGAGGGAAGAGAGTGGGAGTGAGTGGGAGGTAAAGTTAGAGGGTGAGTGGGAGGTAAAGTTAGAGGGTGAGTGAGAATGCAAGAGAGAAGAAGAGTTGAAGAGAAGCGTAGAGAGATAGAGAGGAACGGTGAGAGAGGTAGAAAGAGAAGGTAGGGAGAGGGACTAATAGAGAGGTGGAGAGGGGGAGAGTGTGAGAATAAGGAAATGGGAGGGAGATCAAGACTGATAGAGAGAGGGAGGAGTGGAAGAGAATGACAAAATAATTAAGGGGGAGAGAAAGAGAGCAAGGAAGAGAGGGAGGAATAAGCAAGGGAGAGAGAGCAAGAGGAGTAAGTTTGTGATAGGGAAGGAGAGAAATTGAGGAAGAGAGGAAGGACAGAGAGAGAAATGGAGAGGGAGAGAGAGTGTGTGAGGAGAGATGAAGTATGAATAAGAAAGATATGAACAAAATAAATAGATAGACAGAGATAGGAAAGATAAGGAAAAATAGTGAGAGAAGATAGAGTAAGGGGGAGTGAGAGAGAGGGGGAGGAAGAGCGACGGAGAGAGAGTAGAGAAATAAAGAAGGATATATAGAGAATGAGAGATGAAGAGAGGGAGAATGAAATTGAGAGAACAGAGAACGACATAAGAGGGTGAGAAAGAGCGAGAATAATGAAGAAGAAGATCATAAGAGTAAGGTAGGGGGAGAGAAAAAAAAGACGAATAGAGTTAGAGATGGAGGGAGACAAGAGAGGGAGGGAGATGGAGAGAGAAAGAGAAAAAAAGGGAGAGAAAGTGACATATGGGAGGGAGGTAGGTAGGGGAAGAGGGGTAGAGAGAAAGAGTGGGGTAGAGTGGGAAGGAGAGGGGCAAAGGGAGAGAGAGAGGGTGGGAGAAATGGGAAGAGATAAGAAAACTGGAAGAGTTAGAGGAGAACTAAAGAGTGCGAGCAGGACAGAGAATGAGTGAAGGAAAACAAGAGAGTGAGCGAAAGTGAGAGGAGGATAGAGGGCAAGCAAGAGAGAGATAAAGGGAGATAGATTGCAATAGAGAGTGAGAGAAAGAACCTGACAGAGGGAGTGATGGAGAGAGAAAGAGTGAGGAAGGAAAGGCAAGAGAGATTGATTGAGAGATAAAACCAAAGGATATGAGGGATATAGAGCATGAGAATGAGAGGGAGAGAAAGAGGGAGAGCGAGGGAGAAATATGAAGAGAGAAGAGAGATAGAGTAAGAGAGAAGGAAAAGAGGGAAGGAGTGAGAGAGAAAGAGAGAGAAACATAATAGGAAGATAGAGGGAGAGTAAGAGAGAAAGATAGAGATAGAGGAGGTCTAACAGAGGTAGAGAAATAAATTAGGACTGAGAATGGGAGTGACAAAGAGAGAGAGAGTGTGTGTGCAGTAGAAAGGTAAAGGGATTAAGAGAGCACAAAGGGTGTAGAGCAAGAGAAAAATAGTGAGAGGGAAAATAGAGATATTATGAGAGAAAGAGAGAAAAGAGGGAAGGAGACTGGAGAGAGGGATAGAAATATAAAAGTGCAAGCTAGAGAGAATGAAAAAATGAGAGATGAAACAGGGAGAGAGGGATGGAGAGTAGAGAAAGAATGAGGATAGGGGGATAAAAAGGTTGATAGTGCAAGAGATATAAGGAAGGGGAGATAACATAGAAAAAAATAGAGAGAATTGAGAGCAAGTGAGATAAAGGAAGAGAGGGAAGGAGTGAGAGAAAGAAACATGATAAAGAGATTAGAGAGAAAGGAGACAGAGTGAGAGAGTGCGAGATAGTGATATAGAGAGGGGGCAGAGAAGGAGAGAGATGTCAGAAAGTAAGAGATAAACAAAGAGGCAGATAGAGTAAGAGATGAGTAGAAATGAGAGAGCGAGAGAAAGAAAAAGAGAGAGAAGTTATAATATAAGAGAAAGAGAAAGAAAGAGGGTGGGAGAGTGATAGAGCAACATTATAAGAGAAAAAGAGAGAGGGAGATTGATAAATATCGAGATCATGGAAAAGAGATGAGGGAGAGAGAGAAAAAAGGAATCTTAGGAACAAATTGAGATGGAGGGCACGTGTGAGGGGAGAGAGTGAGTTAGAAAAAGGGAGGGAGAGAGAGAAAGAGGAGAGAGAATGAGGGTGAAAGCAAAAGAGTGGGAGAGGGCGAAAGAGACGAGCAATAGAGATAGTGAGAGTAAAAGAGATAAAGTGACTTAGAGAAGATTGTTTGAGAAAGGTGAGAGAAAGGAAGATAGAGGGATAGAGGGCAAGCGAGTGAGAAAGAGGGAGGGAGGGAGGAAGAGGGAGTTCAAGAGAAATAAAGTGATAGAAAGAGTGAGAGGGAGATAGTGTGGGAGGAGAGAGGGATAAAAGGAAAGAGACAGAGAGGAAGGAAGAGAGAGATAAGAATTTGAGAGAGAGAGCGAGGTGCAAGAGGGGAGCAAGAGATAGAAAGAGCGGGAGAGAAATAATAAATGAAAGTGAGTTAGAGAGAAGATGAGAAAGTAAAAGAGATGAAGAGAGAGATTGTGACGGGAGAGAAGAGAACAGAGATCGAGAGAAGAGAGAAATTGAAAAAGAGAGGAAGGAAAGAGAAAGAAATGGAGAGGGAGAGGGAGAGAGTGTGTGTGAGGGAGAGATGAAGAGATAGATGAGAGGAGGGTGAAGAGAGAAATAGATGGACGAGAGAGAAAAAGAGTTGGTTAGGAGAGATAAAAATGAGAGAGAAGAGAGTAAAATAGAGTAAGCAAGTAATACACAAAAAAAGAAGAGAGAGCGAGAAAGATAGAGAAAGAATGAGAAAGGGAGAGAGCAAGATAAAGCTTGTGAGAAAGAGAGAGAATAAGAAATGGAGAGAGTGCAAGGTAGAGAGGGTGAGCATAGGAGGGAGCGAGTGGGAGAGGGTAGGGAGTAGAGGTAGAGGGCAGAGAGAGGAGGGGAGAGAAAGTTTGAGAGAGGATGACGCAGAGAGGGAGAGTGAAAGAAGAGCATAAGTGAGAAAGCTAGAGAGAAGAGAGAGCAAGAGCAAGAGATAAAGTAAGAGTGAGTGAAAGGGTAAGGGTACAAGAGAGAGGGGGAAGGAGAAAGTAAGAAGAGCCAAGAAAGTTGGTGAGTTAGGAAGAGAAAGTAATAGAGTGAGTGAGATGAAAAGAGATAGGAGGGAGAGTGATATAGTGATAATGAGATAGAGAATATCGAGCAAGAGAGAGGGATTAAGAGAGACTAAGAGATGAAAGAGAGGCAAAGCAAGAGAGAATGAGAGAGAGGAAGTGCAAGGATAAAGAGAAAGAAATCAAAAGAGTGGTGGAGAGAGATTGAGATGGGAGAGAGAGACAAAAAATAAAGTCAAGAAGGGAGGGAGGGAGTGAGAAATAGAAATTGAGAGATAGTGTAGCAAGAGGGAGGGTGGGAGAAAAGGGACAAAGATAAATAATAGAAAGAAAAAAGAGTAGCAAGATCAAAGAGAGAAAGAATAGAGTGGAAGAGAGTGAACGAGTGAGCATAGGAGCTAGAGAGTGTGATAGAGGGAGGGTGAGCATTGCTATAAAAATAGGAGAAGTGAGAGAGAGGGAAGGAGATAAATGAGAGTGAGTGATGAAGGGTGGGAAGGAGGGAGAGAGAGACCATAAGGAAGATAGAGTGAGAGGAATAGAAGGGGGAAGGTTATAGAGAGAGTGGAAGTGAGAGATATAAAGAGAAGATAGATTGAGAAAGGAGAAATGATACATAAAAAGAAGAGAGAGTGGAGAGCAAAGAGAGAGATATAAGGAGAGAGGAAAAGTGGGTGAGACCAACGAAAGAGAGAGAGAGATAAAGAGGGAGAAAATGGATGGAGAGAGGAAGATAAAGAGAGGGAAAAAAATGGAGAGTGCTATAGAGAAAGGTAGGGGAGAGATGGGAAGAGAGTGAGGGTGGAGAGAGAATAAGATAAGTATGGAAAGGAATAGAGAATAAGAATAAAAATAGAATGGAGATAGATAGGTAAAGAGTGATAAAAGTGGGGTTGCATTAAATGAGAGAGAGTGAGAGCGAGTGAGGGAGAGCAAGTGAGAGAGAGTGAGTGATGGGATAAGTGATAGAGAGCTCTCGAGATTGATAAGTGAGAGGAAGAGAGAGAAAGAGATAGAACGAGAGAGTGCTAGCAATAAGGTGTGAGAGAAAGAGGGAATGAGAGAGGGGGAAGTGGCTAAGAGAGAAGGGTGAGATGGAGAGGATGAGGGATAGATAAAGTGGGATAGAGGAAGAGATAGAAAGATGGTAATAGAGCGGGAAAGTGAAAGAGAAGGGAGAGAAAGTGAGAGGGAGTTAAAGAAGACAGGGAAGAAAGAATGAAATAGATTGAGAGATAATATGAGAGGTGAAGATAGAAAGATAAGAGAAAATGTATGAGACATGGTAGAGAGAGTAGAGAAGGAAGCGAGATGGAAATAGAGAAAGAGAGAGGAAAGGAGATAGAGAGGGGGGAAAAAGGGATGTAAGGAGGGAGCGTTTGAGGGTTAAAATGTGGTAGACATTGAGAAAGAGACAAAAGTGGGAGAGAGGGCAAGAAAGAGAAAGATGGGGAGAGAGAGAAAAGTAAGTGACATAGAGTGAGAGAGAAAGAAGATAGAGTAAGAGAGATGATAAGGGAGGGATAGAGCAAGAGAGAGGTAAAAAGAGAGGGAGGAAGGGTGAGTGAGATAATGAGATAAAGAAAGTGAAGGAGGGAGGGAGAGAGAAAAAGATAGTGGGACTATGGGAGGGAAGGAGAAAGAGTGAAGAGAGTAAGAGAGAGAGATGATAAATAAAGAGAGAAGTAAGAGAGAGAGCAAGAGAGCAATGGAGGGAGAATGTGAGAGAGATATAATGAACAAGTGAAAGAGACTGAGATAGAGAGATGGAGAGACGAAGAGAGAAATGAGAGAGGTAAATTGTGGGGGATAGATAGAGGGAGTGTAAAAAAGGAGAGAGAAATGTGGAGAGTAAAGGCAGAGATGGGAGAAGAGAAAGGGATAGAGAGATTATTATAAGTATGCTAAAAGAGAAAATAGAGGTACGGTCAGACATAATGAAAGAGTGCGGGAGAGAGTGTGTGCGTTATGGCGGGAGGGAAAGTGTGAGAAAAGGAAAGAGATAAATATAAAGATGGAGAGAGGTAGATAGAGTGAGAGTGTGAGAGAGGGAATAAAAGATTGAGGTAAGACAGAGAAAGAGAAAGATAGAAAGGGGGAGAAGTAGGTAGAGATTGAAAGGGAGTTAAGGTAGTGGTGTGGGAGAGATGAGAGAGAGCAAAAGCAACTATGGGAGAGCAAGTGAGAGAAAGAGAGCAATGAAATTAGAGAAAGAGAGATAGAGAAATATAAGAAAAAGAAATAAAGATGGAAATAGAGTGAGAAAGAAAAAGAAAAAGGAGAGAAAGAGAGAGAGAGAGAGAGAGATTTAAATAAAAGAAAAAAGAAAGAATGACGAAGGTTGAGAGGGGAGAAATAAAATGTATGAGAGATCATAGAGAGAGTAGAGAAGGGAGGGAGAGGGAAATAGAGAGAGGAACAGAGATATGAACAGAGATATGGATGAGGAGAAAAATGGACGTAGGGAGAGAATGTTTGAGGGTTTGAATGAGGGAGAGATAGAGAAAGCGATAGAGAAGGAAAGAGATGGTTTGAAAGAGAGAGGTTGGGGGAGAGAGAAAAAGTGAGTGACAAAGTGTAAGAGAGAAAGAAGATAGAGTGAGAGAGATAATGGATGTGAAAGAGGGAGGAAGAGTGAGACAGAGAGAGTGGAGTGAGGGAGGGAGGGACGTAGGGAAGATATAGAGATGAAAGAAAGAGAGTGATAGAGGAAGAGTGAAAGAGATAGAGGGAGAGGAAGAGAGATGGAAAGAGAAAGAGAGGGAGAGAAGGAGAGAGTGTTAAAGAATTGAGAGAGAGTGAGATAGAGAGAGAGAGAGCAGGAGAGATAGAGAGACAAAAGTGGGAGGGAGAGAGAGAATGGTCTGAAGAATATAAAGAAAGTAGAGAAAAGGAGGGAGAAGGAAATAAAAAGAGGAAGGGGGAAAAAGAGGGGGAGAAAGAGGGACGTAGGATGGGAGTGTTTGAGGGTCTAAATGGAAGAGAGATATGGAGTAGTGGAAAAGAGAGCAAGCGAGTAAGAGAGCAAGTGAGAGAGAGTGAGAGAGTTACAGGGAGTGAGATTTTTTCTTCCCCTCCTTCCCTCTCACCACCTCCTAATCACTTCCTCTTCTATCTGTTCTCATCTATCTCTCATTATTTCTCACTTTCTCTCTATTTTTAACTCACTCACTTCTCTTTTAATATTTCTCTCCCTCTCTCCTCTTTCTTGCTTGCTCTTTATCTCTCTATCTCGCTCTTTTCCCTTCTCTCGCTCCCACTCTAACTCTTACTATCTCTCTTCTGCCCTCCATATTTATCTTATTCCCTCTTTCCATTTTTCCCACTTCTTCTTTCACTCTTTTCTCTCTCTTTCACTTATCCTCTCTCTCACCTTACTCTTACCTCCTTGTTAACTCTCTATCCCTCTCTCTCTCCTATTCCCGCTCCCACTCATTTGTCCTCTTTCTTTTCACTATTTCTATCTTATTCTCTCTCTCCCACCTTGTTTTCTACCTTTCTTGCTCTTTTACTCACACTTATTCATTTGTCCATATGCTTTTGCCTCCCTCTCATTCCCTCTTCTCTCTCTTTCTTCTCACTCTCACATTTATCTCTCAATCTCTCAGGATCAATCTCTCTGCCTCCCTATATCGCTCCTTCTCTCACTCTTCTCTTTCTCTCCTTCTCTCTTTCTCTTATTCTCTCAATATATATCCCTCTCTCGCACTCTAAATTTTTCAAGCTATCTTATTCTTGAAATATCTCACACACACACTCTCTCTCTTCCACATACATTCCTCTATTTTTACCTATCCTTTTTTCACTCATCTCGCTATCTCTACATCTTTCTTGCTTTATTTCTCGCTCCCCTGCTGTTCACCATATTTCTCCCCTCCCCCTCTATTTTATTTTCTCTCTCTCACTCTCTTTCCCTCCTTACCTCTCGCCCCCTCTCTCATCTCTCACTTCTCTCTTTTGTTCTCTCTTCTATCATACTCTCTCTCTCTTACAAACACATACTATCAAAGTTTTCTCTCATACTATCATACTTTTCTCTCTTTATCCATCCTAATCTCTCCCTTTATATACCTCTCTTTATACCTATCTTTCTCTCTCTTGCTAACACTCTCTACTACAAGTAACTCTCTCTCTCTATCGCTCTATCTATCACTTACTCTCCATCTCACACCCTTGCATGCTTTATCACTCTCTTGCTCGGTCTCTCTCTCTCTCTTGAGCTCACTTCCTCTCTCCCTCCCTCCGGCTATCTATGCCTCTTCCCCTGCCAATCCTCTTGCTCATTCTCCCTCTATCATTCTTTCTATTGCTCCATCTTCCCTCACTCTCTCTTCCCTCTACATTTTTCTCTCGCTCTCTCCATCTCACTACCATTAGGCTATCATGGAAAGAAGAGGCTATCTCTACCATTCTCTCTCTCTCATTACCGTTCTCTTGCACTCTTTTCTATCACTATTTCTTCTCTCTCCTTATTTACTCTTTCTCTACATCTATTCTCTCACACACACACTCTCTCTCCCTCTCTCCATCTCTAACTCTTAACCCACCCCTCTCCTCTCATTTAACCAATCTCTTACTATCCATTACTCTCTCTCTCTCGCTCACTCTCTTTTACTATTTCTTCACTAACTCTATCTTCTCTTTTTATTTCTCTCTAAGTCCCTCTCCTTCTCTCGCTCCCTCTATCTCTTTAATATAATTATCTTCCTCTCTTTATCTCTCTCTTTATATTCTATCTCACTTTGTGTCTTTCTTGCTTTCTCGCTCTCTTCCTTTCTCACTCTAGCACTCATTTCACTTTTTTTCTCTATTTCTTTCTCTCTCTCTCTCTATTCTATATGTTTACTCAATCTCTCTCCCTCCCTCTATCCCTTACTCACTATCTCTCTCTCTCTCTTCCTCTCTCTACCTCTCTTCTCTCTCACTTCCCCTCTCTTCCTTCCTCTCTCTATCTCCCATGCTCTCTCTCACTATCTACTTCTTGCTCTTGCATTCTTTACTCTCTTCTCTATCAATTTTGCTTTCTCTATGTCTCACCTCCATCTCTCACTTTCTCTCCCTTTCTCTATTTTTTTTCTCTCATAATCTCTCTGTTTCGTTTCTCTGTACTTTCTCTATCTCTGTTTCCCAACTCCCTCTCTATCTATTATCTCCTTTATCAAACTCTACTTATTTGTCCCGCTGTCCCTCCCTCATTCCTATCTCTATCCTCTCTATCCCTCACTCCTCTCTTATCTATCTCTCATTTATCCCTGTTGCTTTCCTTCTCCACCTCTCACTCACCCACCTACATCTCTTACCCTCTCCATCTCTTACAACGTCTCTCTCCTTATCTCTCTACCTCTCTTACACCTCTCTCACCCTCAATCAATTGCTCACTTTGTCCTTGCTCTCTTCCTTCCTCTATTAATAGTTCTTTATCTCCCCACTCTTTGTCTTGCTCTCCCTCTCTCCCTCTCTCCCTCTCTCCCTCTCTTTTTTCTACTGTCTCTCATCTCTATCTTCTCCTCAAATAATCTCATTATTTCTCTCTTTCAATCTCACACACTCTTTTCTATTTCTTACTTTTTCTCCGACATTCTTTCCTCTCTACCCACCTCTCTTTAAATCTATCATCTTATTATCTCTATCACACTTTTCACTATTTCCCTCTCTCACTCATGCTTTGTCTCTCTTTCACTCACTTTTCCCATATATCTCTCTCCTTTGCCCTCTCTCATATTCTCTCTCACTTTATGTCCCTCTCCCTTCCTCTCACTCTTCCTCTTCGTAGATTTCTCTCTCTCTCTCACTCACTCTCCATTCATATCTCTCCCTCACTCTACTTCTATCACGATCTCTCACTATTTCATACACACTCTCTCTCTTACTCTTAACCTCACTCTCTTAATCCTCATATCTTCGTCTATTCCTCTCTCCCACTCCGTCTCTATCTCCCTCCCTCTCTCTAACTATCTCTCTTCCCCTCTTTCTTGCTATATTCTGCTCTCTCCATCTCAATCTATATATATCCCATTCTCTTTTAATCTGTCTCACTCTCTCTGCATCTCTTTCCGTCTCTCTTTTTTCCCTCTCTCACTCTCCTCTTTCTTGCTCTTTATCACTCCCTCCATTCTTCCCTCGTCCCCTCCCTCCCTCTAGTGCTAACCATCCTCCTTGTCTCTCACCCTCTCTCATCTCTCTTACCCTCTCTCACCCTCACTCACTCTCTCTTTCTTATCTCTCTCTCTCTCCCTCCTTCCCTATCACCTCTCAAATCTCTTTCATTCTGTCTCACTCTTTTCTTCTCTCATACTTTCTTATCTCACACACTTTTCTCTCTCTACATTCCTCACTCCCTCCCTTTATCTTACTTTCTCCCCCTCTTATTATAGCTCTTATACTCTCTCTTTCACACCCTTCACCCTACTTTATTCCCTCTCTTCTTTCCTTGC
>NW_018223543.1:58639-62240 GCF_001263595.1 Phalaenopsis equestris
TCTTTCCCTCTCACCTCTAATCTACTTCTCTAGTTATCTCGCTCTCTCTCTCTCTTTTGCTTTTTCCTCTCTCTACCTCCCTCACTCTCTCCCTCTATCTTACTCTCTTTCCATCTAATTCTAGCACTGACACTCTCCCTTTACACCCTTCATGCCTCCATTTCGCCTTATCTCTCGCCATCTTTCCACCCATCTCTCTTCTCGCTTCCCTCTTTCCTTAATTTTTATATTTTTCTCTCCCTCTCTTTCTCTCTCTTCTCTATCTCTCCTCTCTTTCTCAGTTACTCTATCACCCCTCTCTCATTCTCACACTCTCCCTTCCTCCCTCACTCTCACTCTATTCTCTCTCTCCTCTCTCAATCTCCTCTCTTAGTTCTCTATATTTTCTCGCTCTCTTTCCTCACTTTTTCTTATCTCTTCCTCTCTTCCTCTGAGGGAGAGTTGAAGAGATATTTAAGAGGAGGGTGTAGAGAGAAAGAGAAGATTGAGAGAGAAAAAGAGTTGGTTAAAAGAGAGACAAAGATGTTCTCTCATCAATCTCAATATATTTCTCACTTTCTCTCACACATCTTACCTTACTTTTCCCTCCTTCACCCATCCCTCCCTCTCTCACTTTCTCTTTCACACATTTGTTGTATTTCTCACTCTCTCTTGCTCTCTCTTTCCTCCTCTTCTTTTATTTCTCTCTTGCTCTCTCTATATCTCTCTATATCACTCTATATCTCTCTATTTCTCTTCTTTTATATCTCTCCCGCTCTCTCTCTATATCACACAATTTCACTTTCACTCTCACTGCCTTCATGTTTCTCTCTAATTTTTCCTCACTCTCTTGTTTATTTTTTTCGTCTCGATCTCTCTCTCCCATACTCACTCCATCTCTTTTTTTCTTTAATTTCATTTTTGATTATTCTCCCCCCTCCCTCCTCTCTTTCTGTCAACCTCAAACCTCTTTACACTATCTCTCTCGCAATCTCCTTAACCCTCATTCACAATCTCTCTTGCTCTTTCTTTACTTGTTTTTCATTTCCTTCTCACTATTTCTCTCTCTCCCTCTCTTCCTCGTCCACTCCCTCTATTTTTCCTTTTTCCCTCCCTCTTTGCCTCTTTCACTATCTCTCCTCCTCACTATTTATAATTTGCTCTCTCTTCTCTCTCTCAATCTCATATATTTCTCTCCCTTTCTTCTTCTCCGTGAGTGTGTGGGTGAGAGCAAGCGAGATAGAAAGGGAAGGTGGGAGGAAGAGAGAGAATAAGAGGGAGTGGGGAAAAGAGAGAAGAGAGAGAGAGAGGTAATTACGGAAATATAGAGAAAAAAATAAGGAGGTTAAGAGAAATAAAGTAAGAGAGAAATGAGAGAGGGAGAGAATAAAGATAGTGATAAAAGAGAAAGGAAGCTGGAGATTGAAAAAGGGTTAAATGAAAAGAATGAGAGAAAGATGGGGATAGAGAGAGTAAAAGTGAAAGTGTAATAGTGAGAGAGAGAGTGGGAGGGAGCAAGAGAGAGAAGAGAATTTGAAAGGAGTAAGAATCGAGAGAGAGAGAGAGGGAGGTAAATATATAGAAACAGGAGAGACATGAGAGAGTAGGGAGGGAGTGAGTACAGAGAGTGGGAGAGAGAGGGAATGATAGAGAAGAGAATGAATAGAAAGAGAGATATGAAAGGATGAGCGAGAGACGGGGAGAGTAAGCGAGTGATAGAGAAGGTCGAAGAGATAAGGGGGAAGGTGGAAGGGAAGGAGAGGGCACAAGAGAGTGAGAGTGAGAGGTGGGGAATGAGAAGAGCTCGGGAGAGTGAGAGTAAGAAAAAGAGACAAAGAAAGAGAGAGAGAGAGAGAGATAGAAAGGGAGGGAGAGAAAAAAGGAGAAGGTGATAGAATTAGAGCATGGAGACATAGAATAAGCTCGAGAGAGAGGTGAAAAGGGATGGAGGGAGGGAGAGTGAGACAGAGAGAGGGAGTGAAAGTAAGAGGAAGGGAGAGCGAAGAAAGTAAGATAAAGAGATAGAAGACTATTAATAGAGATAAGAGAGACAACAGGAAAGAATAGAAGAAATTGTGAGAGAGATAGATTGAGAAAGCAAGTGAAAGAGACAAAGAGAGGGAGGTGGAGAGAGGGAGAGCGGAGAGAGAGAAAATAAGAGGTAAAGAGCAAGAGAGAGATATTAAGAGAGGGAAAAAAGGGAGAGATTGAGAGAGTGAGGGATAGAGAGAGAATAAGATACTTATGGAGAGGGAGAAACGAGATGGATGGTATAAGAGGGAGAAAGAGAGTGATGGGAGAGAGAGATTGAACAAGAGTAAGGGAGGGAGAGGGGGATAAAGAGGTGAAGGTAAAGAGAGTTGGAATAGAAGGGAGAGAGATCGGTATAGAGTGGTACATGGTGGGGTGAGAGAGATAAGAGAGAGCAGGGGCAAGTGAGGGATAACAGGTGAGAGAGAGATGGAGGGGGTGATAGAGAAAGATAGAGAGAGAAGGTGGGGGAGAGAGTAGGGTTAGATGGAGAGGTTGAGGGATAGATAAAGTGGGAGATGGAGATATGGAAAGATAGAGACCGGTGAGAGTGAGAGGGATAGTGGAAGAGATAGAAAGATGGAAATAGAGAGTGAAAGAGACAAAAGGGCGAGAAAGAGTTAAAAAAGAGAGAAGAAATAAAGAAAGGGATTAAAAGAGAATATGAGAGGTAGAGAGAAAGATAAGAGAAAATGTATGAGAGATGGTAGACAAATTAGAGAAGGAAGGGAGATGAGAATAGAGAGAGAGAGAGGGAGAGAGATATGCGAGAGGGAGAGAGAGATACAGGGAGGGATGAAGACAGGTAGAGAGAGTGTGAGTGGGAGAGAGGGAATAAAAGAGGTAAGACGGAGAGAGAGAGAGATAGAAATGGAGAGAAATAGATAGAGATTGCAAGAGAGGGGTGTGGAAGAGATGAGAGAGAACAAGAGAAACTGAGGGAGTGCAAGTGAGAGAGTGCAAGATATGGAATTAGAGAAAGAGAGATATAGAGACAAGAGAAAGAGAAAGAAAGATAGAAATATAGTGAAAAGGGGAAAGAAAAAGGAGAGAAAGAGAGTGAAAAAGGAGAGAAGAAAGATTGAAAGAGGTAGAGAAGGAAAGAGACAGAAACTGTATAAGAGATCATAGGGAGAGTAGAGATGGGAGGGAGAGGGAAATAGAGTGAGAAAAGGAGATAAAGAGGGGGAAAAATAGGGAAAAAAAAGGGAAGTAAGGAAGGAGTGTTTGACAGTTGAAATGAGGGAGAGATAGAGAAAGAGACAGAGAGTGGGAGAGAGGGCATAAAAGAGAGAGATATGGAGAGCGAGAGAGAAAAAGTGAATGACCGAGAGTGAGAGAGTCATAAGAGAGAGTCATAAAGAGTGAGAGATGAGAGAGAAGATAAGATAGAGATAGAGCAAGAGAGTGGTAAAAAGAGGGGGAGGGAACGAGAGTGAGATAATGAGGTAAAGTATGTGAAAGATGGAGGGAGAGTGATACAAAGAGAGTGTGGGAGTAAAGGAGGGATTCGGGTAGGGAAGATAGAGAGACGAGAGAAAGAGAGAGAGAGAGACAGAGGAAGACTGAGAGAGATAGATGGAGGGAAAGA
>NW_018223543.1:62340-63865 GCF_001263595.1 Phalaenopsis equestris
TGTATGAGAGAAGGTAGAGAGAGTAGAGAAGTAGGGAAATAGAGAGAGAGAGGAGAGAGAGGAAAGCAGATAGAGAGGAGGAGAAAAATGGACGTAGTGATGGAGCGTTTGAGAGTTGTAATGATGTGTAGATTGAAAAATAGATAGACAGTGGGAGAGAGGGCGAGAAAGAGAGATAGGGAGAGAGAGACAAACCGAATGACAAAGTGTGAGAGAGAAAAAAGATAGAGTGAGAGAGATGATAAGAGAGGGATAGAGCAAGAGAGAGCTAAAAGAGAGGGAGGGAGGGAAAGTGAGATAAAGAGATAAAGAAATTGAAGGAGGGAAAGGAGAGTGGGATAGAGAAAGTGGGATTGTGGGAGGGAGGGAGGGAGAGTGAGATAAAGAGATGAAGGAATTGAAGGAGGGAGGGAGAGTGCAACGGGTAAGAGTCAGAGGGAGATGAATAATAAAGACAGAAGTAAAAGATAGAGCAAGAGAGTGAAGGAGAGAGAATGTGAGAGAGATAGAGTGAACAAGCAAGTGGGAGAAACTGAGATAGGGAGTTTGAGAGATGGAGAGAGATGAGAGAGGTAAAGAGTGGGGGAGAGTTAAAGGGAGGGAAAAAAGAGAGAGATATGTAGAGAGGCAAGGCATAGATGGGAAAAGAGAAAGTTTCAGATAGATAAAAAAAGTTAGGGTCAGACAGAATGAAAGAGGGTGGGAGAGAGAGAGAGTGAGCTAGGGAGGGAGGGAGAGAGAGAGTGTGAGTGAGGGAGAGAAACAGAGAGAGGAATGCAGAGAGGTAGGGAGAGTGGGAATGGGAGAGTGAGAAAGGTTGACGTAAGACAGAGAGAGAGAGAGAGGTAGCGATTGCAAGAGAGGAGTGTGGGAGAGAGGAAAAAGAGAGAGAGCAAGAGCAACTGAGGAGAGCAAGTGAGAGAGAGTGAGGAATGGAATTAGAGAAGGAGAGATAGAGAGATAAGTGAGAGAGATAAGTAAGTGAAGGAGAGCAAAACATGGAAATAGATCTAGAAAGAGTAAGAAAAAGGAGATAACGATAGAGAGAGTAAAAAAAGAGAGAGAAGATAGAATGAAAGAGATTGAGAGGAAAAGATAGAGAGAAAAGGTATGAGAGATCATAGGGAGAGTAGACAAGAGAGTGACAGAGAAATAGAGAGAGGAAAGGAGATAGGGAGGGAGAGAAAAAGGGAGGTAGGGAGGGAGTGTTTGAGGGTTGGAATGAGAGAGAGATAGAGAAAGAGATAGAGAGTGGGAGAGAAGGCATGAAATTGAGAGATAGAGTAAAAAATGAGTGAGAAAGAGTGAGAGAGTCATAGAGAGTGAGAGAAATGATAAAGAGAGATGGAGCAAGAGAGATAAAAAGAGAGGAAGGGAGGGAGAGTGAGACATAGGGAGAGTGAGATAGAGAGAGTAGGAGTGAGGGAGGGAGCGAAGGAGTTAGAGAAGATAGATATACAAGAGAAAGAGAGAGGGATAGAGGAAGAGTGAGAGAGAGATAGAGGGAGTGAAAGAGAGAGGGAAA
>NW_018223543.1:63875-69660 GCF_001263595.1 Phalaenopsis equestris
GGAGGGAAAGAGAGAGGGAAAGATAACGAGAGGGTGAGAAGGAGAGAGAGAGTTAGAGAATTGAGAGAAAGTGAGAGATATTGAGAGAGAACAGGAGAGATGAAGAGAGAAAAAGTGGAAGCGAGAGAGAAAATGGTTTGAAGAAGATAAAGAGAGAAGGGAAAAGAGGGGAGAGAAATAAAAAGAGGAAAAAAGATAAGGAGGTGGAGAAAGAGGGACGTAGGTAGGGAGTTTTTGAGGGTTGGAATGAAAGAGAGATAGGAAGTGGAAAAGTGAGCAAGCAAGTGATAGAGAAAGTAAATAGAGTAAAAGAGATAGTAAGAGGGAGAGAATGATAGAGAGAAAGAGCAAGTGAGAGAGGTAAATAGTGAGGGAGGGAAGGAGAGTGAAACACAAAGAGAGGAATTCAAGGAGGGAGGGAAGGAGGGGAAGAGAGTGGAGAGAGCGAGAGAGAGAGAGGACTGATAGAGAGAAGATTAAGAGGGAGATTATAAAAGAGAAGGAGAGAAAGTGAGAAAGATAGAGTGCTCAAGAAAGTAAGAGAGACACAAAGAGAGAGGTGGAGAGATGAAGGGAGAGAGATAGAGTGCGGGAGAAAAAGAAAAGGGAGAGGAGAGATGAGATGAAGATAGAGTGAGGGATAGAGAGAATAAGATAAGTATGGAGAGAGAGAAAAAAGAGGGTGCGTCCAAGAGGGATAAATAGAGTTGGGGAGAGAGAAAGTGAACTAGAGAGATTAAGAAAGGGGGAGAGAAATACGGAGATAGAAAGAGAGAGTGTGTGTGAGTGAGGGAGAAAGAGGTGAAGAGTGGCTTAAAATAAAGAGAGATAGGTAGAGAGTGCGAAAGAGAGGGGTGGGAGAGATGAGAGAAAGTGAGGGAGAATGAGGAAGAGTAAGTGAGAGAGAGAGAGAGCAATAATTGGAGTAAAAGTAAATGAGAAAGAGAGCAAGGAAAAGAGATAAGGAGAGAGTTTAGAAGAAAGGGAGAGAGATATAGCAATAAGGTGTGAGAGAGAGCTAGGAAGAGGGCAACAAGAGGTTGAGAGTGAAAGGTTGTGGGTGATGAATAGGCCAAATGCGAGAGGGAGGAAGGGAGAGGTAAAGAGACGGGACTGCAAGAGAGATAAATGGAAAGAAAGAGAGAATGAAAAAGAGAGTGAGAGAAAGATAAATGGAGCGAAAGAGCGAATGAGAAAGAGAGGGAGAGAAAGAGGTAAAATTAGAGGAGAGAGAAGAGAGAGCGAGAGAGGTAGAGTGAAAGAGCGGGAGGGAGAGAAAAATAAAGGTTTGAGAGAAGAAAGTGAGAGAAAAAGGAGGGAAATAAAGAGAAGAAGGGAGATCAAGAGGGAGAGAAAGAGGGACATGGGATGGGAGTTTTTGAGGGTTAGAATGGGGGAGAGATATAGAGAGATAGAGAGTGAGAGACAAAGAATATAGAGTAAGAGGGATAATAAGAGAGAGATAGAGAGAGAAAGAGAGTGTTAGAGAGGGATTGGGGTGAGAGAGACGGTGAGAGGAAGTAAAGGGGAGAAAACAAATAGATTCAAAGAATGAAAAGATAGAAAGAAAGAGGGGTGTGAGTGAAAGGGAGAGTAGATACCCAAGAGTGATGGGGAGAAGAGAGAGACCAAGAGAGAGTAAGAGAGAGGGAGAGGCAGGGAAAGCGAAAGAAAAATTAACAAAGAGAGAAAAAGAGAGTTAGATAGATAGAGCAAGAGAGCATGGAGATAAGAGTGATAGGGAGAGAGGGAGGGATAAAGAGGTAAAGAGAGCAAAGAAGAGAGCGAAGGAGGGAAAGGAGGATGAAGATAGGAAGGGAGAGAGAGAAAAGAGGCCAAGAGAGAGAGTTAGTGAGAAGTAGAAAGCGAAGAAATAGAGAGAGAAATGAAGATAGAGTTGAAGAGGGAGAGGGATGGGGTGAAAGATAGAGAGAGATAGAGAGTGCAAAAGATGGAGTGCGAGAGAGGAATGGTGAAAGTGGGAGAGAAAGAGTGATGGAGTTAAAGAGAGAGAGAGAGAGTGTGCAAATGATGGAGAACGCGAGACAGATAAAGTGAGAGCAGGAGTAAAAGAGAGGAGGTACATAGAGTGATAGAGATTAAGAGAGGGCGAGAGAGGGTGAGGGAGTGAAAAATAAAGAGAGAGAAAAAGAAGATTGAGAGTAAGAGATTGATATAAATAGTGAGAGCGAGAGAAGAGGCCAAAAGAGAGAGTGAGAGAGAAGCAAAATAAACTAAAAGAAAGGCGGACAGAAAGCATGAAGAGTGAGAGTAAGGGCCTAGAGAAATAAAGGGAGTGAGAGAAGAGAGAGAAGCAAGAGAAGATTCAGAGAGTAGAGAGACTCAAAAAAAGATAGTGAATGAGAGTGATAGGGAGAGAGCGACCAAAGGAGAAGAGAGAGAAGGAATTTAAGGAGAGAGGGAGAGATGAGAGAGAAAATGATAGAATGAGGGTGTGATGGATAGATAATGTGAGAGAAAGAGAGGAGAGAAAGAGAAATAAAGGAAGATTCCAAAGAGGTTAAAAGATAAAAGAAAGGTGGAAGGGAGAATGTGAGAGAGTAGAGAGAAAGAGAGATCAAGATAGAAAAGGGGAGGAAATTTAGAGAGTGAGAAGAGAGAGAGTGTGTGTGACAACAAGAGTAATATCATAATGAGGGCAGGAGAGCGAGGGAGAGATAGAAATGAAGAGTAAGTGAGGGGGAGAGGGAAGAGGGGAGATTGAGATTGTGAGTGCCAGCAAAAGGAAGCGAGAGAGAGCGAGGGTGAGACGGAGCAAACAAGAAAGAAGGAGGGAGGAGAGAGATTTTTGGGATAAGGGGAGGAAGGCAAGAGGAGAGATACAGAGAGAGAGAGAGAAGGAGAGACAAAGAGAATTAGATAGAGGGAAAGAAAGAAAGAGTGGAATGGTGAAAGAGTGTGTGTGTTAGAAAGAGGGAGAGCTTAAAATAGAGTGAGGTAAAAGATAGATTAAATAAGAGAATATATAAAAAGAGAGTGAAGAGATGAAAGGAGAGAGAGGTGACGAGAGAGAGGGGGAGAGAGAGCGAGAAAGAGAAGGAGAGTGAAAGAGGACAAGATGAAGGAGAGAGATGGAGGGAGTGAAGGAGAGATGGAAGGCATGATTGAGGGAATAGGATAGATAAGGAGAGAGAGAACATAAGAAAAGAGAGAAAGGGAGAAATGGGGAGACTAAGAGATGCCGAGAGAGAAGAAGAGAGAGACATATAGATGAGAGATAAACAAAAAGATTGAGGCAAGAAAGGGTAAGAGAGATAGAGATTGATGGGAGTGCTAGAGAAATGAGTGAAAATAGCCACAAAAGAGAGTGTAAGATAGTGGGAGAGGGAGAAGAAAATTTAAAGATAAAGTGACAAAAGGGAGAGATAAAGTGAGGGGTGAAAGAGTGATAGAAGGGGAAAGATATTGTGTGAGAGAAAGAAAGGGAGGATGAGAGAAAGGAAGGGAGGTAGAGAAGAAGAGGGAGAGATAATAAAGTGGGTAGAAATGCTAGAGGGAGGCAGAGAGAGGGGATGGGAGTGGGAGAGGGTGGAAGAGAGAGTGGGTGGGAGAGGGAGAGGGAGAGGGATAGAGAGTGGTGGAAAGAGAGAGTGAGTGCGAGAGGGAGAGTGTAAGAGAGTGTGAAGGAGAGTGAGAGAGATAAGAAAGAGAGAAGAGATAAAAGGGAAGAGAGAGAAGAGAGAGAGAGAGAGGTATTATGGAAGGGAAGGAGGGATAAACACAAAGAGAGGAGAGAGAGAGGAGCCAGATGGAGTGATGGGGAGATTAGGAAGAAGAGAAAGGTGAAGAGAGAGAAGAGAGATTGTTTGCGAAAGAGGGAAAGAGTAGAGTAAGAGAGAGAGAGAGAGAAGAAGAAGAAAGGAGGGAGGAGAGAAGTAGGGAAGAAGGGGGAGGTAGGAAAGAGTTAGATAGAGAGAGTGAGAAAGAGAGAGAGAAAGAGAGAGAGAAAAGAGGAAGCATTAGAATAGAGAAAGAGCATGCATGAGTAAAAATAAAATATAGAGAAATGAAGGGAGGGGGAGGCACAAAACATGAGAGAGAGAAAAGGATAGAGAGAATAGAGAGAAAAGTGACAGAGAGTGAATGAGAGTGATAGGGAGAGAGCGACTAAGGGAGAAGAGAGAGAAGGAAATGAAAGAGAGAGGGAGGGATGAGAGAGAAAGTGAGAGTATGTGAGAAATAAAGAAAGATTGCAGAGAGGTTGAAAGAGAAAGGAAAGTGGAAGGGAGAATGAGAGAGAGTAGAGAGAAAGAGAGATCAAGAGAGAGAGGCGGAGGAGATTTAGAGAGTGAGAAGAAAGAGAGTGTAAGAACAAGAGTGATATTATAGAGAGGGCCGGAGAGAGTGAGGGAGAGATAGAGATGAAGAGTAAGTGAGGGGGAGAGGGAAGAGAAGAGATTGAGATTGTTTGTGGAAGTAAAAGAAAGCGGGAAAGAGCAAGGGTGAGACAGAGCAAGCAAGAAAAGAGGGAGGAGAGAGTTATTAGGGATAAGGAGGAGGAAGGCAAGAGGAGAGATACAAAAAGAGAGAGAGAGAAAGAAGGAGGGACATATGGAGAATCAGATAGAGGGAAAGAAAGAGAGAGAGAGTTGTGTGTTAGAAAGATGTGTTAGAAAGAGGGAGAGCTCAAAATAGAGCGAGGGGAATGATGGATTAATGAGAGAATATATAAAGAGAGAGTGAGAGAGAGGTGATGAGAGAGGAGAGTCAGAGAAAGAGAAGGAGAGTTAAAGAGGACAAGATGGAAGGAGAGAGATGGAGGGAGTGAAGGTGAGATGGAAGGCATGATTGAGGGAATAGGAGAGAGAAGGAGAGAGAGAGAGAACATAAGAAAAGAGTGAAAAGGGAGAAATGGGGAGGCTAAGATATGTTGAGCAAGAAGAAGAGAGAGCCATATAGATGAGAGATAGATGAAGGGATCGAGAGCAAGAAAGGGTAAGAGAGATAGAGATTGATGGGAGTTCTAGAGAAATGAGTGAAGATAGTGACAAACGAGAGTGTGCGATAATGGGAGAAAGAGAAGAAAAGTTAAAGATAAAGTGAAAAAAGGGAAACCGAAAGGGAGGGGCAAAAGAGGGATAGAAGGGGAAGAAATTGAGTGGGAGAGAGAAAGGAAGGAAGAGAGAAACGAAGGGAGGGAGAGAAAAAGAGGGAGAGATAATAAAGTGGGTAGAAGGGCTAGAGGGAGGAGGAGAGAGGGGATCAGAGAGGGAGAAGGCAGAAGGGAGAGTGGGTGGGAGAGGTAGAGGGATAGGGAGTGGGGGGAGAGAGAGTGAGTTGGAGAGGGAAAGTGTAAGAGAGGGAGAAGGAGAGTGAGAGAGAATAAAGAGAGAAGAGACAAAAGGGAAAAGAGAGAAGAGAGAGAGAGGATTAAGGGAGGGAAGGAACGATAAACACAGAGAGAGGAGCTAGATGGAGTAAAGGGGAGAATAACAAGGTGAGAGAGGTAAAGAGAAAGAAGAGAGATTGTTTGAGAAAGTGGGAAAGAGAAAGAGAGAGAGAGAAGAAAGGAGGGAGGAGAGAAGTAGCGAAGAAGGGGGAGGTGGGCAAGAGTTAGATAGAGAGAGTGGGAAAGAGAGAGAGAGAAAGAAAGAGAGAAAAGAGGAAGCATTAGAATAGACAGAGAACATGAGCAAGAATGAAATAGAGAGAGATAAAGGGAGGTAGAGGCATAAAACATGAGAGAGAGAATTTGATAGAGAGAATAGTAGAGAGGGAGAGTCAGAGTGAGAGAGAGACCAAGAGAGAAAGAGAGGCAGGAGAG
>NW_018223543.1:70006-77993 GCF_001263595.1 Phalaenopsis equestris
TAGAAAATGAAAGAGAGAGTGAGTGAGAGAAGGAAAGAGAGAACAAAAATGAGAAGATAAAAAAAGTGTAAGAGATGAGGGAGGGTGGGAGAGGAAGAGAGTGATAAAGAGAGAAAGAAAGAAGAGAGAGCTAGTGAGGGAGGAAGAGAGAGACGAAAGGCATGCAAGAGATAGGGTGAGATAGTGGGGGAGGGAGAGAGGGGGAGAGAGGAAGATAGAGAGAAAGGGAGGATAGAGGAAGAATGAATCAAGATAGTGGGAGGGAGGGAGAGAGAGAGGGACAGAAAGAGTGAGAGGCAAATAGAAGAGTGAGATAACCTCCCTTTCTCTCCTTAACCCTCTTGATAGTCTCTCACTCTTTCTTCTCCTCTTTCTCACTTCCCTTCTTTCTTCTCTCTCTCTCTCTCACGCAATGTCTTCCTCACTCACTCACACTCACTCACTCACTCTTGCTCTTTCTTCTCTTAGTCTCTCCTCTCTCTATATTTCTCTTATTGTTGCTCCCTCTCTCTCTTATTTTTCTCGCCACCTCTATTTCTCTCTATTTGTCATTCTCTTGCTCTTTTTTCTATCACTCTTACATCCCTCTCTTTCTTTGTTTATTCTTTCTCTTGCTTTATCGCTCACTCTCTTTTTCTCACCTTTCACTCTATCATTGTATTGCTCTCTTCTCTCCCTTTTTTTTATCTCTCTCACTATTTCTCACTTTCTCCTACATTTCTTTCTCTCACTTTTTCCCTCCCTCTCTCTCTCACACACATCTTTATCTCTTTTTCTCACACACTCTCTCTCACTCTCTTCCCTCACTCTCTTCCCTCTCTCTCTTTTGTATTTATCTCTTGTTCTATCTTTCTCACCCCTCTCTCTCACTTAAGTTAGAGAATACTAAGAGAGTGTGTGGGATGGAGAGGGATTGAGATAAAGAATATGAGTAAGAATGAAATAGAGAGAGATGAAGGGAGGGAGAGGCATAGAACATGAGAGAGAGAATATTACAAAGAGAATAGTAGAGAGGGAGAGAGTCAGAATGATCGAGATAGACCAAGGGAGAAAGAGAGAGCTGGGGAGATTAGAAAAGAGGGAGAGAGAAAAAAGGAGAGAGAGAGATGAGAAAGATTGAGAGAAAGTAAGACATAGAGAGAGAAAGCAAAAGAAAATGTTAGAACAGTGATGTAGAAAATGAAAGAGAGAGTGAGTGAGAGAAGAAAAGAGAGATAAAAAATGAGAAGATAAAAAAAGTGTAAGAGAAGAGGGAGGGTGGAAGAGGGAGAGAGAGATAAAGAGAGAAAGAAAGAAGAGAGAGCTAGTAAGCGTGGAAGAGAGAGACGAAAGGCATGCGAGAGATAGAGTGAGATAGTGGGGGAGAGAGAGAGGGGAAGAGAGGAAAATAGAGAGAAAGAGAGAAGAGAGGAAGAATGAATCAAGATAGTGGGAGAGAGGGAGAGAGAGAGGGACAGAAAGAGTGAGAGACAAATAGAAGAGTGAGATAACCTCCCTTTCTCTCCTTAACCCTCTTGATAGTCTCTCACTCTTTCTTCTCCTCTTTCTCACTTCCCTTCTTTCTTCTCTCTCTCTCTCTCACGCAATGTCTTCCTCACTCACTCACACTCACTCACTCACTCTTGCTCTTTCTTCTCTTAGTCTCTCCTCTCTCTATATTTCTCTTATTGTTGCTCCCTCTCTCTCTTATTTTTCTCGCCACCTCTATTTCTCTCTATTTGTCATTCTCTTGCTCTTTTTTCTATCACTCTTACATCCCTCTCTTTCTTTGTTTATTCTTTCTCTTGCTTTTTCTCTTGCTTTTTATTCTTTCTCTTGCTTTATCGCTCACTCTCTTTTTCTCACCTTTCACTCTATCATTGTATTGCTCTCTTCTCTCCCTTTTTTTTATCTCTCTCACTATTTCTCACTTTCTCCTACATTTCTTTCTCTCACTTTTTCCCTCCCTCTCTCTCTCACACACATCTTTATCTCTTTTTCTCACACACTCTCTCTCACTCTCTTCCCTCACTCTCTTCCCTCTCTCTCTTTTGTATTTATCTCTTGTTTTATCTTTCTCACCCCTCTCTCTCACTTAAGTTAGAGAATACTAAGAGAGTGTGTGGGATGGAGAGGGATTGAGATAAAGAATACTGAGAGAGAGAGGGTGTGATGGAGAGAGATAGAGAATGGAGAGAGAGAAAGACTGAGTAAATGGAGAGTTAGGTAGAGATTTTTTGACAAAGAGAAAGAGTGAGAGAATAGAGATTGGTCATGGAGTGAGAGAGCTAGTGAGAAACTGAAAGATAGAGCATGAGAGTGAAGTAGAAAGAGAAAATAGAGATAAAGAGAAAGAGGGAGAGAGAAGGAGGGAGGGAGAGTAAGAAAGGAAGAGCAGGAAAGAAGGAGATGGGGAGAAAGTGTGGGTGTGAGAGAGGGAGCAAAAGATAGAAAAAGATAGAGTGAGTAAGAGTGTCAAAGCAATAGAGTGAGAGAGATGGAGAGTGAGGGAGAGAGCGGGAGTGGGTAGGGTGTGAGACAGAGAGCAATAAGGAGAGGGTGAGAGTATGAAAGAGAGCAAGAGATAGAGTGACATATAGTGAGAGAGTGAGGGAGGCATAAGGAGTTGAATCGAGAGAGATTGAGAAATGAGAGCTGGAGAGAGAAAAAAAAGGCTGGAGATAAGTATATATAGTGGGAGAGAGTGCGATGGAAAGAGAGGGAGAGAGAGTGAGAATGAGCCCAGAAAGAGAGAGAGTGAAAGATTGAGAAAAAAGAGCAAGGGAAGGAGAGATTGAGAGAGGTAGATAGAGTTAATGATATGGAGAGAGTGAGGAGCGAGAGAGAGGGATAGAAAAGGGATAGAAAAAAGCAACAGGGAGATAGAGAGAGTGAGAGGTAAGATAGGGAAGAAAGCAACTGGGAGATAGAGAGAGTGAGAGGTAAGATAGGGAAGAGAGAATGAGAATCACTTGAATAGAGTGAGACATAATTAGATTGATGTAGACTCAGAGAGAGGGTGAGAGGAAAAGGAGAGTGTGGGAGAAAAGAGAAAAGGAAGGAGAATCTTGAGAAGATTGAGAGAGAAATGTGGAGAGGCAACAAAAGGGGGAGAGTGAGAGATAGCAAGAGAAAGAGGGAGTATTAAGGAGCGAGAGTGAGAAAGATAGGGAGAGTGGAATAGAGCTAGAGATGGAAATAAGAGAAAATGAAGATTGAGCTAGAAAATGAGGAAGAAATAGTGAGAGAGATGAGACATAGAAAGAGGGAGAGAGCTAGAGAGTGAGAAATAAATAGTGAGAGAGAAGAGAGAGGGAGTGAGAGGGAGGTAGCGCTAGCGGGAGAGTGCGCTAGTGGGAGAGTGAGAAAGTAAGAGGGAAATAGAGATGAGTGAAGGAGGGAGAGAAGGAGATGAATGGTGAGAGAGGTAGAAAGAGAAGAGAGGGAGAGTGAGTAATATAGGGGGAGAGGGGGAGAGAGTGATAATAGAGAGAAGAGAGGGAGATCAAGAGTGATAGAGAGTGGGAGGAGTGGAAGAGAAAGACAAAACAATTAAGGTAGAGAGAAAGAGAGCAAGGAAGAGAGGGAGGACCGAGCGAGGGAAAGAGAGAGCAAGAGATAACAATAGGGAAGAGAGGGTGAGAGAATGGTATAGTGAATGAGAAAGGGAGATATACGAAGACCTACAAGGAGAGTGATTTCTCTTGCCTATTACTCAGTCTCTCTCTTCTCTCTCTCACTCTGCTAATTTCACCCTATCTCTTCTCTCTCTCTTGTTCATCCTCTCTAGCTCTATCTATATCCCTCTCCCCTCCCTCTCTCCCTCTTTCCCTTTCTCATTGTTTTACTCTCTTTTCTTTCTCTTATCTTTCAAGCTCTCTCACTTGCTCATTCTCTTTTCCTTTCTCCATCTCTTTGCTATTTTTATCTCTCCTCTGTCAGTCTTCTTATCTCACTCTCTTTTTTCACTCTCTCTTGTTATCTATCTCTCCCTCCTTCATTCTTTCTTTCCATCCTCTCTCCTTCTCTCACTCTCCCTCTTTGATCTTCGCTCCATCTATCCCTCCTAAGCTTTCTATATTTTTCTTCTCACTCTAGCTTTCTCTCCGTCTTCTTTCACGCTCTCTATTCTCTTGTTCCCTTTTTCTCCTTCCCGCACTTTCTCTATATTGCTATCTCTCTCTCTCCTGCTCCCTCTCTCTTCCTTTATACTATTTTCTTTTTCCCACCAAACCCTCTAACTCTCTCTCTCATAGCCTCCTCCACCCTTTTTATATATATCTCTTTCCTCCTTCCTTTTTTCTCTCTCTTCCTTGTTCTGACACACTCATTCTTCCCCACTATCTACCTCTTAATCTCTTCTCCATCCATCTCACTCTTATATCTCTCCTCTTTCTTTGTCATCCTTCCCTATCCTTCCCTCCCTCCACCACTACCGTTCTCTCTACTACATCTCCTCTCTCAATCTCTACTTTATATTTTCTCTCTCATACTCTCTCGCCCTCCTTCCCTCGCTCCTTCCCTCCTTCCCTCCTTCCCTCTCTATCTCGTTCTTTCACCCTCACTATCCTTCTCTCACCCAATCTCTCTTCCTCTCTCCCTTCTTTTTTCTTCAACTATATTTATCTTATCTCTTTTATTCTCTCCTTCTCTACCAATATCTTTCTATCCCTCACCCTCTCTTCCTTTTTTCTCTCTACCTAGCTCAATTACTTTTTATATCCTTGCTCTTTTTTCTTCTCTCTCTCTCTCTCTCTTTCCTTCAATCCCATGCTCTCCCTTTCTATCACTATTGCTTTATCTATATTGTCTCACTTTCTTCTGTCCCTAGTTCCCTCTCTCTCGCCCTCTTATGATCTCTCTCCCTCTCTCTCACTTGCTCCATCTCTTTATCGCTCACTCTCTCTCTCCCACACTCTTTTTCTTTCCCTCTTTCTGTTGTTGTCTCTTTCTCTCTCTTACCCACATCCCCCAATCTCTCCCTCTCTCTTATGGACTCTTTCTCTCTCTACTCTACCTCTACCTCACTCTCCTTTTATACCCCTCATTATCTTTATATCACTTTCACCCTTTTATCTTCCACTCTCTCACTCTCTCTTCTGCTGAGTCGCTTACTTTCTCTTCTTTCTCTCTCAAAGATTCTCTTTCCTTTTCTACTTATTTGCTTTCTCATCTTCTCTCTCACTTTCACTTTCTCTATATCTCTCTTGATCTCTCTCTTCTCTCACTCACACTTTTCTTACTCTATCTAACTCCTTCTCTTTGCTCTATCTCACTCTTCTATCTTTCTCTCACTTTGTCTCTCCCTCCCTCCCTCCCTCCCTTCATAGAGCTTGATTCATTCTTCCTCTCTTCTCCCTTTCTCTCTATCTCCCGCTCTCCCCTCCCTCCTTCTCCCACTATCTCACCCTGCCTCTCCATGCCCTTTATCTCTCTCTTCCTCCCTCGCTAGCTCTCTCTTTAACTCTCTCTCTCCCTCTCCCACCCTCCCTCCTCTCTTTCTCTTTTTTTAACTTCTTAGTTTTGTTCTATCTTTCCTTCTCTCACTCGCTTTCTCTTTCATTTCCTACATCACTTCTCTCTAACATTATCCTTCGCTTTCTCTCTCTATATATATTTAACTTTCTCTTGATGTTTCTCATTTCTCTCTCCGCTTATATCCTTTTCCTCCACTCTCTTTTGTCCTCTCTTTCTCTCTTGGCTTGTCTCACTCACTTTGACTCTCCTATCTAATGTTGTCTCTGTCGTATTCTCTCTCTCATGCTCTATACCTGTCCCTCCCTTCATCTCTCTTTTTATTTCATTCTTACTCATGCATGCTCTCTCTCTATTCTCATGCTTCCTCTTTTCTTTCTCTCGTCTCTCTCTCCCCTTCTATCCCTCCCTCTCTTCTACTCTCTCCCTCGCTATTTCATTCTCTCATGCATGCTCTTTCTCTAATCTCATGCTTCCTCTTTTCTTTATCTCTCTCCCACTCTCTCTAACTAACTCTTGCACACCTCCCTCATCTTCCATACTTCTCTCCTCCCTCCTTTCTTCTCAGTCTCTCTTACTCTCTCCCTCTTTCTCACGCAATCTCTCTTCTCTCTCTATTTCTCTTCTCTTTCTTCACCTCTTTCACCTTCTTTATCTCCCCTTCCTTCTCTTTCTCTCCAGCTCCTTTCCCCCCCTTAATGCCTCTCTCTCTTCTATTTCCTCTCATTGTCTCTTCTGCCTCTATCTCTCTCTTCACTCTCCTTCCCACTCTCTTACACTCTCGCTCCCAAACTCACTCCCTGTTACTCTGTTTACTTACTCTATCTCTCTTTTGCTCTTTCTATTCTCCCTCTTCGCCCTCTCACTATCTCTCCCTCTTTCTTGCTCTATCACTCTCTCTCTCCCAACACCTTCCTTTCTCTTTTACTACTATCTCTTCTTTCTTCTTTCTCTCACTCTCTCTCATTCTCTCCCTTATTATCTTCATCTCTCTCTCACTATCTCTCTTGGTTGCTTGCATTATCCTTTCCCTCTGCACTCTCTCTCACTCATTCTATATCTATCGCACTTCCTCAGTCTCTCTCTCTCACAATCACTTGCTTTTCCACTCACTTACTCTCCATCCATTTATTTGGATACCTCTCCTATATTCACCTCCCATTATTTTTTTTAATTTTGACCGAGCCCTTTTTCTTTTCTTATCTTGCTCACCCTTACATTCTATCTCCCTCTCACTCTCTCACTCTCTCTTCCAACTCTCTCCATCTTCTCTCTGTTCTATCACACCCTCATTTGTTCCCTCCCTTCTTCCCTCTCTTACTCTTAAGCTCTCTACTTTGCAGTCCTCTCACCGTCTCTTTTCCTCACCCTATATTTTTCTTTTACCTCCCTCTAAATTGTTCATATTTCTTCCACTATCTCTCTTGTGCTCTATCTTTCTCCTTCTCACAATAGCTTCCATTATCGATCTCCCTCTCCCGATCTCTCTCCCCCTCATGCTCCCTCAATCTTGTTCTCACCTTCTCTCTACTATTTCTATAATTTTCTCTAATTTTTTCCCTCTCTCTCTCTCTCTCTCAGAATCTCTTTATCTTTCTCCCTCCCAATCCTTTGTTTGCTCTATTTCTCTTGTTATCTATCCCTCTCTGTTCTAATCTCACAAACTTTCTCCATCCTAATTCTCTCTCTTCTTTGTCTTTATTCTCTCTCTTCTCCTTTCATGCCCTCTCCCTCACTCTCTTCCTCTCTCACTAAAGTTTGCTCCCTCCCTCACTCTCTCACTTCTACTTTCTTTTGCTCTGTCTATCTTTCTTCATCCCTCTCTTTTCCATTCCCTACTTCTTGGCCTCGCTCTCCCTCTATCCGCCTTCAATTCCATCTATTTCTCTTCTTATATCTCATCTTACATCTCTGTCTCTCCCTCCTTTCTTTGTCTTTATTCTCTCTCTCTTCCCCTTCCTTGCCCTCTCCCTCACTCTCTCGATCACTCTCTTCCTCTCTCACTATCGTTCGCTCCCTCCCTCACTCTCTCACTTCTGCTTTCTTTTGCTCTATCTTTCGATCTTCATCCCTCTTTTCATGCCCTCTCCCTCACTCGCTTAACCACACTATCTTTCTCACTTTCTCTCCTTCTCACTAGCTCTCTCTTCCACACTATAACTCTCTCTCTCTCCCATTTTCTTTTTCTCTCTTACCTCTCTTACTTTCTTTCTCTCTCAATCTCTTTTCTCTTCCATCTCTCACTCTCCTTCCCTCTCTCCTACCTTCCTTTACTTCTTTCTTTCTAATTTCGTCACTTTAGTCCTTTCTCTCCCTCTCCCCCCTTGTTTCGTCACTCTATCTTTATCCTTCTCTCTCTCAAAAACATAAAAATAGAGTCGCATGACATCCAACTTTCCTTCCTTTGCTCTCTTTACCTATTTATGCCTCTCTCTCACCCTATCTCTCTTATCTCTATTCTCTCTCGCTCTATCTGTCTCTCTCTCTTTGTCGATGTTTCTTTCTATTTCCCTTCCCCTCCCTCTCTCTTACT
>NW_018223543.1:78100-81318 GCF_001263595.1 Phalaenopsis equestris
CACATTTTGTGGTCACTCTCTCTTTCACTCACTCCCCTCTTTCTCTCTATCTTTTCATTCTTTGAAGCTCCCCTTTACTCGCTCTCACCTCGCTCTCACCGTCCCTCTCTCTCCCCATCCCTCTCTTACACGCACTTTCTCTCTCTATCTCTCCCTTATTATCCCTCTCACTCGATATTCTTTCTCTCTCACCCTTTATCTCTTTATATCTCTTCCCCATTCTAACCCTCAAAAACTCCCACCCCACATCCCTCTTTCTCTCCCTCTCGATCTCCCTTCTTCTCTTTATTTCCACTTTCTTCTCTCAAAACTTTATTGGTCTCGCCCTCCCGCACTTTCACTTTACCTCTCCCGCTCTCTCTTCTCTTTCCTCTAATGCTCCCTCTTTCTCTCCCTCTCTTTCTCATTCTCTCGTTCCCTCCATTTATCTCTCTCTCACTCTCCCTCTATCTCTCTCTCGCAATCTCGTCTCTTTATCTCATCCTATCTCCCTCCCCCACTTGGCTTATTCATCACCCCTAACCTTTCACTCTCCGCCTCATATCGCCCTATTCCTAGCTGTCTCTCACACCTTATTGCTATATCTCTCTTTCTTTCTTCTAAACTCTCTCCCTATCTCTTATACTTTCCCTCTTTCTCATTTAATTTTACTCCATTTCTTGCTCTCTCTCTCTCTCACTCACTCACTTACTCTTCCTCACTCTCTCTCACTTTTTGTCATCTCTCCCACCCCTTTCTACCATTATCGCTACGTTTTAAGTCACTCTTCACCTCTTTCTCCCTCACTCACTCACACACACACACACACACACATTCACCTCTTTCTCCCTCACTCACACACACACACACACTCTCTCAATCTCACGCACACTCTCTCTCCCTCCCTTAATCTCTCTTGCTCACTCTCTCTCTCCCCAACTCTCTTTATTCCGCTTTGACACACCCTGTCTTTTCTCTCTCTCCATACTTATCTTATTCTCTCAATCCCTCACTCTATCCTGATCTCCCCTCTCCCTTTTTCTCCTTACCTTATCTCTCTCCCTTCATCTCTCCACCTCCCTCTTTGTGTCTCTCTCACTCGCTTGACCACACTATCTTTCTCACTTTCTTTCCTTCTCTTTTATAATCTCCCTCCTAATCTTTTCTCTATCAATCATCTCTCTCTCTCTCCACCCTCTCTACCCATCCCTCGCTCCCTCACTTCCTCTCTATTTACCTCTCTCGCTTGTTCTTTCTATCTATCATTCTCTCCCTCTTATTATCTCTCTTACTCTATCAACTTTCTCTCTCACTCGCATCTCCCTCCTCTCTTTCTCTTTTTTATCTTCTTATTTTTGTTCTCTCTTTCCTTCTCTCACTCACTTTCTCTTTCATTTCCTACATCACTTCTCTCTAACATTATCCTTCGCTTTCTCTCTCTCTATATATTTAACTTTCTCTTGATCTTTCTCATTTCTCTCTCCTCTTCTATCCTTTTCCTCCACTCTCTCCTACCCTCTCTTTCTCTCTTGGCTCGTCTCACTCACTTTGACTCTCCTATCTACTGTTCTCTCTGTCGTATTCTCTCTCTCACCCTCTATACCTGTACCTCCCTTCCTCTCTCCTCTATTCTCATGCCTCCTCTTTCTTTATATCATCTCTCTCTCCTCTACTATCTCTCCCTCTCTTCTACTCTCCCCCTCTCTATTTCATTCTCTCATGGATGCACTTTCTCTATTCTCATGCTTCCTCTTTTCTTTCTCTCTCTCCCACTCTCTCTAACTAACTCTTGTCCACCTCCCCCATCTTCCCTACTTCTCTCCTCCCTCCTTTCTTCTTAGTCTCTCTTACTCTCTCCCTCTTTCTCACGCAATCTCTCCTCTCTCTCTATTTCTCTTCTCTTTCTTCACCTCTTTCACCTTCTTTATCTCCCCTTCCCTCTCTCCAGCTCCTCTCTCTCTCTCCTCTCTCTGTGTTTATCCTTCTTTCCCTCCCTTAGTGCCTCTATCTCTCTCTTCTATCTCCTCCCTTTGTCTCTTCTCTCTTTTTTCTCCCTCTCACTCTCCTTCCCACTCTTACACTCTCGCTCCCAAACACACTCCTTCTTATTTACTCTAAATCCCTTTTGCTCTTTCTATTCTCTCTCTTCTCCCTCTCACTATCTCTCTCTCTTTCTTGCTCTATCACTCTATCTCTTTCGCAACACCTCCCTTTCTCTTTTCCTACTCTCTCTTCTTTCTTCTTTCTCTCACTCTCTCTCATTCTCCCTCTCATTATCTTCATCTCTCTCTCACTATCTCTCTTGGTTGCTTGCATTATCCTTTTCCTCTGCACTCTCTCTTACTCATTCTATGTCTATCGCACTTCCTCAGTCTCTCTCTCTCACACACACTTGCTTTTCCACTCACCTACTCTCCATCCCTTTATTTAGATACCTCTCCTATATTCACCTCCCATTATTTTTTTAATTTTTACCGAGCCCTTTTTTCTTTTCTTCTCTTGCTCACCCTTATATTCTATCTCCCTCTCACTCTCTCTCACTCTCTTCCAACTCTCTCCATCCTCTCTCTATTCTATCACACCCTCATTTGTTCCCTCCCTTCTTCCCCTCTTAAGCTCTCTACTTTGCAGTCCTCTCACCGTCTCTTTTCCTCACCCTATATTTTTCTTTTACCTCCCTCTATATTGTTCATATTTCTTCCACTATCTCTCTCGTGCGTGCTCTCTCGTGCTCTGTCATTCTCGTTCACACAATAGCTTCCATTACCGTTCTCTCTCTCCCTCATGCTCTTTCAACCTTGTTCTCACCTTCTCTCTACTATTTCTATAATTTTCTCTAATTTTTTCCCTCTCTCTCTCTCATAATCTCTTTATCTCTCTCCCTCCTAATCCTTTGTTTTTGCTCTCTCACTTTCTGTCGCTATCTCTCTCTGTTTTCTCTCAATTCGAATCTCACAAACTTTCTCCATCCCAATTCTCTCTCTTCTTTGTCTTTATTCTCTCTCTCTTCTCCTTTCATGCCCTCTCCCTCACTCTCTTTTTCTATACTCTCTTTATTTTCTCACTCCTTCCTCTATCTCCCTCTCTCTCTTCCTCTCACTCTTCCTCAGTCACACACTCCCTCTCTCTCCAAAATTTTCTCCCTTTCTTTTACTCTCTTTTTTTACTCACTCTATCTTCTACTCCTTATCTTCTTTCGCTTTTCTTTATCTCTTGCTTTTCTTTATCTCTTTTGTACT
>NW_018223543.1:81425-81711 GCF_001263595.1 Phalaenopsis equestris
CTTCTTCTCTCTCCCTTCTCTCACATTATCTTTATTTTTTTGATAAAATTTTTATACCTCTGAATCTTCTCTTGCTTCTCTCTTCTCTCACTCACTTTTTTTCTCTAAGCTCTTACTCTCACCCTTCATGTTTTTCTCTCCCGCTTTCTTTTAGTTTATTTTGCTTCTCTCTCACACTCTCTTTTGGCCTCTTTTCTCTTGCTCTCACTATTTATATCAATCTCTTACTCTCAATCTTTATTTTCTCTCTTTTTTTTCCCTCCCTCACCCTCTCTTTCTCTTTCCC
>NW_018223543.1:81791-88769 GCF_001263595.1 Phalaenopsis equestris
ATCCCTCTCTCTCCCACTTTCACCATTCCTCTCTTGCACTCCATCTTTTGCACTCTCTATCTCTCTCTATCTTTCACTCCATCACTCTCCCTCTCCCTCTCCAACTCTATCTCCATTTCTCTCTCTATCTCTTCTTTTTCTACTTCTCACTAGATCTCTCTTCCACACTATAACACTCTATCTCTCCCATTTTCTTTTTCTCTCTTACCTCTCTTACTTTCTTTCTCTCTCAATCTCTTTTCTCTTCCATCTCTCGCTCTCTTTCTCTCTCTCCTGCCTTCCTTTACTTCTTTCTTTCTAATTTCGTCACTTTAGTCCTTTCTCTCCTTTTCCCTCCCTTGTTTCGTCACTCTATCTTTATCCTTCTCTCTCTCTCCCTCTGTCTTCATCCCCCCCCTTTCCTTCCATTGCTTTCTTTACCTCTTTATGCCTCCCTCTCACCCTATCTCTCTTATCTTTATTCTCTCTTGCTCTATCTGTCTCTCTCGCTTTGTCAATGTTTCTTTCTATTTCCCTGCCTCTCCCTCTCTCTTACTCTCTCTCTCTCTCTTGATCTCTCTTCTCCCTATCACTCATGGGTATCTCTCTATCTATCTTTTGTGGTCACTCTCTCTTTCACTCACTCCCCTCTTTCTCTCTATCTTTTCATTCTTTGAATTTATTTGTTTGCTCCCCTTTACTCGCTCTCACTGTCTCTCTCTCCCCAACCCTCTCTCCCCATCCCTCTCTTACACTCTCTTTCTCTCTCTATCTCTCTCTTATTATCCCTTTCTCTCCATAATCTTTCTCTCTCACTCTACTCTTTATCTCTCTATACCTGTCCCCCATCTAACCCTCAAAAACACCCACCCCACGTCCCTCTTTCTCTCCCTCTCGATCTCCCTTCTTCTCTTTATTTCCCTCCTTTTTCTCTCACTTTCTTATCTCAAAACTTTATTTGTCCGTCCCTCCCACTCTTTCACTCTACCTCTTCCTCACTCTCTCTCTCTTTCTGTCATCTTTCCCAACCCTTTCTACAAATATCTCTACGCTTTAAGTCACTCCTCACCTCTTTCTCCCTCACTCACACACACACACACTCTCTCTCCATCTCCTTATTTCTCTCTCTCCCTCATCACACACACACTCTCTCTCCCTCCCTAATCTCTCTTGCTCACTCTCTCTCTCCCCAACTCTCTTTATTCCTCTTTGACACACCCTCTCTTTTCTCTCTCTCCCTACTTATCTTCTTCTCTCTATCCCTCCTCTATCAATCATCTCTCTCTCTCTCTCCACACTCTCTTCCCCTCCCGCCCTCCCTCGCTTCCTCTCTATTTACCTCTCTCGCTTACTCTTTCTTTCTATCATTCTCTCCCTCTTATTATCTCACTTACTCCAAAAACTCCGTACCTATGTCCCTCTTTCTCCCCCTTCTTATCTTTATTCCTCTTTTTATTTCCCTCTCCCTGCTTTTTTCCCTCTCCCTCATTTCCCTACTCTCTTTATCTTCTTCAAACCATTCTCTCTCTCGCTTCCACTTTTTCTCTCCTTGTCTCTCCTGCTCTCTCTCAATCTCTCTAACACTCTCTATTCCCTAACTCTCTTTCTCCTTCTCACCCTCTCGTTCTCTTTCCCCCTCTCTTTCCCCCCCCCCTTCTCTCTCCCACTTCTGTCCCTCTCTCTTTTTTTCGTATATCTGTCTTCTTTAACTCCTTCCCTCCCTCCCTCTCTCCTATACTCTCTTTATCTCACTCACCCTCCCTCCTTCACATCCTTTATCTCTTTATCTCACTCTCCCTCCCTTCCTGTCTTCTTACCTCTCTCTTGCTCCATCTCTCTCTTATCATCTCTCTCACTATCTATGACTCTCTCACTCTCTGTCACTCGTTTTTTACTCTATCTCTCAATTTCATGCCTTCTCTCCCACTCTCTATCTCTTTCTCTATCTCTCCCTCATTCCCACCCTCAAATGCTACCTCCCTACATCCCTTTTTTCTCCCCCTCTCTCTCCTTTCCTCTCTCTATTTCTCTCTCCCTCCCTTCTCTACTCTCCTTATGATGTCTCATACATTTTCTCTCTCTTTTCCTCTCACCCTCTTTCATTCTTTCTTCTCTTTTTAACTCTCTCTCTCTTTCTCTCCTTTTTCTTACTCTTTCTAGCTCTATTTCTAGCTTTATTTCCATCTATCTTTTTCCTTCACTTGTCTCTCTATCTCTCCTTCTCTAATTCCTTTGCTCGCTCTCACTCACTTGCTCTCCCTCAGTTGCTCTTGCTCTCTCTCATCTCTCCCACACCCCTCTTTTGCAATCTCTTCCTATCTCTCCCTTTCTATCTCTCTCTCTCTGTCTTACGTCAATCTTACTCACCCTCCCATTCCCACTCTCCTTAGCTCTCTGAATCCTATCTCTGTCTCTCTCTTCCTTACTCACACTCCCTCCCTCCCTCCCTCCCTAGCTCACACTCTCTCTCTCCCACTCTCTTTCATTATGTCTGACCCTACCTCTTTTTTATCTATCTGAAGCTTTCTTTTTTCCTCATTCTTCTCCCTCCCTCTCTCTCTCACTTCTCATCCTATCTTTCTAGCGATTTTCACTCTCCCTCTATCACAATCTCTAGCTCCTACGTTCACTTTCTCGTTCTCTCCCTCTCTATTGTTTCTCTATTTTAATCTTTCTACCCTTTTTTTCTATTCTTTATCTCTATACCTATTTCTCCCACCCTCCTTGCTTTCTCTCTCCCTCCCTCTCATTTCCTACTATCTCTCAATTATTATATCTCCCTCCCTCCTTCCTATCCTCACTTCATTCTTCCACTCGCTCTCTCCCCTCCCCATCTCTCTCCATTCCTCTTTTGATCTCTCTCTCCTTATCCTTCCAATTCCTCTCTATCTCTTGTTCCCTCTTTCTCTATCTCTCCTCATCCCTTAGTCTCTCTTACTCCCTCTCTCCTTGTCTCTCACTCTCATTTACTTTTCATTCTTTTCTCTCCTTCTCTTGGTATTTTTTAAATTCCATCTCTCTCCCCCTTTCTCTATATCTCACTTTTATCATTCCTTATCACTCACACACTCTTCAATCTCTCTGTCCTACTTAGACTTCTATCCCTCTCCCTTATATTATTCCCCCTTTCTCTATATCTCGCTTTTATCATTCCTCATCACTCTCACACTCTTCAATCTCTCTGTCCTACTTAGACTTTTGTCCCTCTCCCTTATATTATTCCTATAGCTCTCTCTTCTATCACATGCTCTCTTACCCATTCTTACAATCACTCCCTCTCTTTCTCTCTCATGATCTCCCTCCTCTAATTCTTCCTTTCTATCTGTCTCTCACTTCTTTCTTTGCCTTCTCTCTCTTTACTTGCTCTCTCTTCTCTCTCTCACCTTTTCTCTCTCTCTCTCTCTCTCTTTATTTCACTAACTCTCTCACTTTCTCACACACTCTCTCTCCGTTACTCACCTTTTATCCCTCCCTCTCTCCCTCCCTTCATCTCCTTTATATTTCTTCCTCTCTCCCTATCATTGCCTTTCACTCATTTATTTCTTCCATTATTTCTTCACTCCCTCCCTCCCTCTTCCCTTTTATCTTGGATTATCTTGGATAACATCCTCACACATCCTCACTCTCATGTCTTCCTTCTTCCGTTATTCTCTCTTTTCTCTCATCTTTCTATTCCTCTCTTATATCTCTCACTCACTCCCTCTCACGTCACTCACCTCTCTCTTTATCTCCAACCTCGTCCCCTCTCATTAAGTCTTTCTCGTTTTATCTCCTCCCTTTTGTGTATCTCTTCTCTCACTTCTTGATCTATCTTCTCATTATATCCATCTCTCCCACTCCCTCACCCTCTCGCCTCCTCGCCTCATCACTTTATGTCTCTTCATTCTTTCTATCTCTCTCCTTCCTTCCCACCCTCTCTCCATCCCTTGCGAGCACTGTCTCATGTCCCTACCTTTGTTTCTAGCTCTCCTCCTTTCTCACTCACTTTACTCTTGCTCACTCCGACAATCTCTCTCCCTTCTATTTCCTCTCTCTTTCACACTTGTTATATCTCTTTTATCTCTATTTTGTTTCTATATTCTTTTCTCTTCCACCCACTTCTGCTCTCCCTCCCTTTCCCTCTCTTCCCTCCTTCCGACCCTACCTCCCTCCTTGCCTCTAACTCTCCTGCTCCTTACCCCTATCTCCCCCTTATTTTGATCTCGCTCTCTCTTGCATGCTCTTCATCTATAACTCATTCTCCATTTATCTATCTATCTCTCTTCTCTATTTGTGCTCACCCTATCTTACTCTTCATCCCCTCTCTCTCTCACTTGCTCGGCTTCCATCCCTCTCCTTCCTTCTCACTCTCTCTTTATCTCTTTCCCCCACTCTCCTTCTCTCCCCCGCGTTTTACTTCCCTCTCTTACTCTCTGTCACACCTTTCTCTCTTCCCTCTCTCTTACTCTTGTTTTCATCCTTTTCCCTCTCTCTCTCTTGCCCATTTTCCCTTTATCTCCCTGTCTCTCTCTAAATTTCTTTTCTATCTTTCCCTTTCTTGCCCTTTGTTTCTTTTGCAATCTATCTTCCCATCTCTATTGCTTTGCTCACTCAGTCTCTCTCACTTTATCTTTCTCCCTCTCGAGTACACTTATGTTCTCTCTCTTTCTACTCTCCCCAGCTCTCTATCACTCTCCCTCCACCTCTTTCTTACTCTTTCTCATCTCTTCCTCTTTCTCTCCCTCTCCGACCATCCCTCCCTCATGGTCTCTCTCTTATTCTATAACTTTCTCTCTATATCTCTCTCTTGGGCTAAATCACTTTCACAATTCCTCTCCATCTATTTCCCTAATCTCTCTAGCTCCCTCCCTCTCCCCTTTCATTACTCTCTCTCTTCTTTCTCTCTCCCCTCCTCTATCTCTCTCTCACTCATGTGCCCTCATGTGCTCCTTATCTCTCCCTCTCCCGTCTCTCTCTTTTCCGCTCCCTCTTTTGTACCTCTCTCCTCACTCATTTTTGATACTCTCTCTTTTATCTCATTTTGTCTTACCTTGTCTTGCTCTCAATCCCATTTTTTCTCCCTTTCTCTCACTCTCTTCTATTTTCTCACTCTATCCTCTACTCTATATCTTCTCTCACTCCTCTTTATCTCTTTTGTACTCTCTTTCTTTTCACTCTCTTTTTTTCTTAATCTCCTTCTCTCACTCTTCTTTGTCTCACTCCTCACTCTCTATCTCCATCTCTCCCTCTTTACCTTCATCGTCCTCTCTCTCCCTTTCTCTCACATTATATTTATTTCACTCACTCTATTCTCTAAATCTTTCTCTCCATCTCTTTCTCATTCTCCTCCCTTTATCTAACTCTCACTCTCCCTCTATCCCCCTCTCTCTCTCAGTCTCGTCTCGCTATCTCTCCTTACCTCCCTCCCCCACTCGGTCTATCCCTCACCGACAACCTTTCCCTCTTAACCTCTTATCACCCTCATCCTAGCTCTCTCAAACACCATATCACTATATCTCTCTCCCTATCTTTTATCCTTTCTCTTTTTCTCTTTTAGTTTTAATCCATTTCGTACTCTCTCTTTATCTCTTTCATTTACTCTCTCTCACCCTCCCTTGCTCTCTCTCATCTCTCCCACTCCCTCTATCTCGCACTCTCTACCTATCCCTCTCCCTTTCAATCCACTCTTTACCTCTTTCTCCCTCACTCACACACACACTCTCTCCCTCAATCTCATTCTCTCCCTTTCAAGCCACTCTTTACCTATCCCTATCTCTTATTCTTTCTCTTTTTTTCTTTTACTTTTTCTCCATTTCTTACTCTCTCTATCTCTCTTATGGACTCTCCCTCACCCTCCCTCACTCTCTCTCATCTATCCCACCCCCTCTATCTTGCACTCTCTACGTATCTCTCTCCCTTTCAAGCCACTCTTTACCTCTTTCTTCGTCACTCACACACACTCTCTCTCCCTGAATCTCATTATCTCTCTCTCCATTCCATAATCTCTCTTGCACACTCTCCCTCTCCCCAACTCTCTTTCTCCCTCTCTGACACACACTCTCTTCTCTCTCTCTCTCTCCATACTTATCTTATTCTCTCTATCCCTCAATCTCACCTCATCTCTCCTCTCCCTTTTTCTCCCTCACTCTATCTCTCTCCCTTAATCTCTCCATCTTCCTCACTCTGGTCTCTAGCTCGCTGAGCACTTTATCTTTCTAACTTTCTCTCCTTCTCTCTTATAATATCCCTCTTAATTTTCTCTCTATTAGTCCTCTCCCACTCGCTCGCTCATACTCTTTCCACTTTTTTCCCCTCCCTCCCTCACTCCCACTATTTGTAACTCACTCTCCATCCCTCCCTCACTATTTCCTCTCTCCCTTACTTTTTTTTCACTCATTCTCTGTGTTTTATTATCTCTCTTACTCTACCTACTTTCTGTCTCACTCCCTATCACTCTATCACTCTCTCTCACTTGCTCTCTCACTCGCTTGCTTTTTGTCTCTCTATCTCTCCTGCTCTATCTCAATCTCCTCACTCACATTCTCTAACACTCCTTTTCTTTCTCCCTCCATCTCCTTCTATTCTCTCTATGTCTCCTTTTCTTACTCTCACTCTCTCCTGCTTTGTTCACATTCCCTACCTCTTTCTCTCACTCTCTTGTACCCCCTCCTTGTGTCCCTTCTTCCCATTTATCTCTTTGACATTCTCGATCACTGATTCACTCTTTTTCCTCTCTCGCTCTACATCTCATCCCTCTCTTTCTATTCAACCTCTTATCTTTGCTGCCCTCTCTCTCTCTCACTCTCTATACTCACTTCCTCCCTACTCGCTTATCTCTATCCTGTCTCTAAATATTTACCTCCCTTTCTCACTCTCTCAATTCTCTCTCCTCTCACAATCTGTTCTCTCTCTTGCTCCCTCCCACTCTCTCTCTCTCTATTTCTCTCTCACTTTTACGCACTCTATTTCCATCTTTTTTCAATCTTCCAGCTTCCTCTCTCTTTTATCACTATCTTTATT
>NW_018223543.1:88914-115483 GCF_001263595.1 Phalaenopsis equestris
ATCCCTTTCAATCTCGCTTGCTATCACCCACACACTCTTTCACTTCTTCCCATTTTCCTCTCTCTCTAAGGTGTGCTCTCACCCACTCTCTCCTCCATCTTTATCATCTATTTCCGAACCATTTTTGGCTCTCCCTCTCTCACTCTCCATTTCTCTCTTTTTTATTTATCTCTCCCTTGTCTTCTCTTTCTAGCTCTCTCTTCTTCTCCCTCCTTATCTCTCTATCTCTTCCTTATCTCTCTGACTATATTTCTCTCTATTTTCCTCTCTTCCCAGCTTCATGCCCTCCCTTTCACTCTCTTTTATAACATCTAGAGTAAAATGTAAAATAACAATAATAATATATCTTACACCCCAAAAAAAATGCAGCACCAAATTCTCTTCTGCTTTTCACTGATAACATCATCAATGTCAAGAAGTGCTATTAATATGTTTATAATACACTCAACCAACCTTCCACTAATAGATCAACTGTCAAAAATTGGGGACTCTACATAGCTTTAACTTATATACCATCTCTCTCATTCTCTCTCCCACTCCATCTTCTGTCCTTCCTTGCACAATACTCCCTTTCTATCTAGCCTCCTTCCTCTCTCCTTACATCTGGCTCTTTTCTCTCCACTCTTTCTTCCTTTTATGCAACATTTCTCCTTTCTCGCTTTATCTTCTCTTTATATCTCTCACTCCCACTCTCTCTATATCTCCTCCTCTTGCTCTCTCGCTCTATTTCTGACACTCCTACTCTCTTTACAACCCTCCCCCTTCTATCTCTCTTGCTCTATCTTCCTCATGGTCTCTTTCTCCCTCTTTCCCACCCTTCATCCCTCACTCTCACTCTTTTCCCTCCCTCTCTCTCTCTCACTTCTCCTATTTTTCTAGCAATTCTCACTCTCTCTCTATGACACTCTCTAGCTCCTATGCTAAATCGCTCGCTCTCTCCCACTCTATTGTTTCTCTCTTTTGATCTTGCTACCATTTTTTCTTTCTATTCTTCATCTCTATCCTTTCTCCCACCCTCATTCTTGCTTTCTCTCCCTCCTTGTCATTTCCTACTATCTCTTAATTTCTATATCTCCCTCCCTCCCTCCTATCCTCACTTCATTCTTCCACTCTCTCTCTCCCTCTCCATCTCTCTCCATTCTTCTTAGGATCTCTCCTTTGTTATCCTTGAAATCTCACTCTCTCTCATTCTCTCTTGCTCTATCTCTCTTTCATCTCTTAGTCTCTCTTACTCTCTTTCTCTCGCTTGCTCTCTATTCTCTATCTTTTTATCACTCTCCCTCACTCTCTCCCTTTTCATCTCATTCTCTCTCTTACTTTCTCTTCCTGTCTCACCTACTTTCTCTACTCCTCTTTCTCTCTCCTCTCCCCCACCTCACTCTTGCACTCTTACCCTTTCACTCACTTTTACTTTCTCTCTTCTCTTAGCTCTCTCTCTTGCTCGTCTTTCACACTCCCTCTCTGTGTCTTCCTCTCTCTCCTCCTCTCTTACCCTCAACTCTCTACCATCTATCCTCTCTTTACCTTACTCTCTCTCCATTTCTTATTCTCTCTCTTTCTCATAAGCTCTATCTTGCTCTCTCCCTATCTTGTTCTCTCTCTATCTTTCTTGCTCTCTCTTTATTTTTTTGTCTGTCTCATTTTCTTTCTCTTTTTTACTCTCTCATCTTTATCTCTCTCTTAACAAACTCTTTTTCTCTCTCGCTCTTTTCTTTCTCTCTACACCCTCCTCTCATCTATCTCTTTATCTCTTCTCCTGCTCCCTTTCTTTCTCTCTCCTCCCTCTCTTTCTCAAATTTTCTCTTCACTCCTTCACCATCTTGCTCTCCATCTCTTTTATTTTCTCATCCTCTCTCTAACTCACATTCACTTCTTATTTCTCATTCGCTCTTTCTATCTCTTTCTCCCCTCTTATCTTTCGCTCTCTCTCACAAAGTCGTCTCTCTCTCCTTCTCCCTCACTTTCTTTCCCTTTATCCCTCTCTCCTTCTCCCTCACTTTCTTTCCCTTTATCCCTCTCTCCTTCTCTCCCTCACTTTCTCTCTTTATCCCTCTCTCCTCCCACACTTTATCCCTCCCCCCTCCCACACTCTCTCCTTCTAACTATTTCCTCCACTTTGTCTCTCTTGACCTCCCTCTTTCTCCCTCCCTCTTTCTCACTCACTTGCTTTCTATCCCTCTATCTCCCTTTCTCTCACCATTCTCAAACTATATTCTCTATATCACTTTATCTCTTTCACTCTCTCTATCTCTCTTGCTCTTCTCTTTTGGTATCTGCCACTCTTTTGCTCTCTCCCTCATTCTCTCTTCTCTTTCTCTCTTTTTCTCTCTCTTCCTCCCATTTTCTAACTCCCTCCCTTCCCCCACACCCTCCCTCCATTTTCATCTCTTCCTAAGACTCCTTTTTCTCTCTCCTACAATCTCTCCTCTTTCTACCTCTTTCTCTTATATTATAACTTCTCTCTCTCTTTCTCTCCCTCCCTCTCTCCCTCATATCTACTCATCTCTAACACTATCAGCCGCTTTCTTTATCTCTAATTTTCTTTCATCTCTCCCCCTCGCTGGCCCTTCTCTATATCACTATCTCACACTCTCTCCCTCTGTTTCCTATCTCTCTCTTTTTATCATGTTTCTTTCTCTCACTCTCTTCCTCTCTTTCTCTGTCTCTTGCTCTCATTTCTCTCTTTTTTTTCTTGTGCTCTCTCCCCTTTCTTATGTCTCTTGCACTCTCAATCTCTCTATCCCCCTATCCTCCTTTCTCTACTCTCCATCTCTTTCTCTCCCTCTTTCCTCTATCATTTTGTCCTTCTCTCAAGCTCGCACTTTTCTATTTCTATCCTTCCCTCCACCTTCCTTCCCTCCTTTTACCTCTTTCTTTCACAATATCTCTATTCTATCTATTATTATTTTTCTCTTGCCTACATTTTTTGTGCTCTCTCTTAATCTCTTTACCTTTCTACTGCACCCTCTCTCCCTTTGTCACACTCATTCTCACTCCACTTTATCTCTCTACCTTTGTTAGGCCTCCTCTATCTCTATCTTCCTCTCTCTTACTCTCCCTCTATCTTCATATCTCTCCTTCTCTCTCCCTCCTTCCCTCTTTTCCTTCTCACTTACTCTATCTCTCTTCTCTCTTCATCTTTCTCCCTCACTCTTCCTCTTACTGTCCCTCTTATTCTCTTCCTCTATATCCCTCGCACCCTCTAGATTTATCTCTCACTCAATCTCTCTTGCCTTTCCTCCCTCACTCTGTCTCTCTCTATCACTCCACTCTCTCCCTCTCTTATTATCATTCCTACCTCTCTCAAGTTCTTTCTCTCACTCTCTATTGTAATCTCTCTCCCTTTATTTTTCTCTTGGTTCCCCTCTATCTTCCTCTCACTTTTGCTCCCTCTCTTGTTTTCCCTCACTCATTCTCTGTCTTGCTCTCATTTTATATTTCTCCTCTCACTCTTCCATTTTCTTATCTCTTCCTATCCCTCTCACCCTCTCTCTCTCCCTTAGTCCCTCTCCTTCCCACTTTACCCAACTCTTTGTACCCCTCTCTCCCTTCTTTTGTCTATTTATCTCTCTTTTTTCTCTTTTTCTCTCTCCATCTCTCTCTCCATCCTTCTCTCCCTCCCTCTCTCTTCTAACCCTCCCTCTCTTTTCTTTCCCTCCATCCCTCTCATTTTTCTCTCTCCCTACCATGCTTTTTTTATCTCTGTCTTGTCTCGCTATCTTTCCTATCTCTGTCTATCTCTTTATTTTGCTCATATCTTTCTTATTTACACTCTCTCTAGCTCCTTTTATCTCTCCCTTTCTCACTCACTATACCATTCTCTCACCCTCTCTTCCCTATCACAATCTCTTACTCCTCTCGCTCTGTCTCCCACGCTTGCTCCATTCTTTCTTCCTTGCTCTCTTCTCTCTCCCTTAATTATTTTGTTTTTCTCTTCCACTCCTCCCTCTCTCTAACACTCTTGATCTCCGTCCCTTCTCTCTATTCTCATTCTCTCCACCTCTCTCCCTTTGTATTAGCCCTCTCCCTACCTTCTCTTTCTACCTCTCTCACCATTCCTCTCAATCTCTCTCTGCTTCTCTTCATCTCTCCTTCTCTCTAGTGCTCTCACTCACCCTCTAGCTTTACCTCCTTCTCACTCCCTCTCTCTTCCCCTCACTAATTCATTCTCAATCTCTCTGTCACTCTCCCTCTTTCTCTCTCTTATCTCTCTCACTATTTCTTCCTCCTTTTCTAGCTCAATCTCCTTCTTCTCTCCATCCTCTCAGAAGCTCTCCCTCTCTCCCACACTCCCCATTTTTCTCACTTTTGCTCCTTATTAATACTTTTTCCTCTTGCTTTCTCTCACTCTCCCCCTTTCTTTACCCATCCATATTTCTCTCTCTCAATCTTCTCTCAAATTCTCCCTCCTTTTTTCTTTTCTTTCAAGCTCTTCATTTCCTCTCATCCCTCTCCTCTCAATCTCCTAACCTACATCAATCTAATTATGTTTCTCTATTCACGGCACGCACATTATCTCTCTCCTCCCTCTCTTATCGCTCACTCTCTCTATCTCTCTGTTGCTCGCTCTCTCTTCTCTAACCCTCTCTCCCGCTCCTCACTCTCTCCCTATCTTAACTTTCTCCACCTCTCTCAATCTCTCATGCCCTTTCTCTTTTTATTCTCAATCTCTCACTCTCTCTCTTTCTATGCTCATTCTCATTCTCCCTCCCTCTCTTTCCTTCATGCTCTCTCCCACTTTATATACTTATTTCCCGCCATCTTTTTTCTCTCTCTAGCTTTTGATTCTCAATCGTCCTTGATTCATCTCTCTATGCTTCCCTCACTCTTGTTATATCTCTCTGTATCCTTGCTCTATTTCACACTCTCACCCTCTCCCTATTGCTCTCTTTCACACCCTACATACTCCCTCTCTCTCATTATCTCTCTCTCACTCTCATGCTCTAACCCTCTCACTCACTCTATCTTTTTTCATCTTTTGATCTCTCTCACAGCCACACTTTCTCCCCCCTTTGGCTTTCCCTCTCTTCCTTTCTTATTCTCCCTCCCCCCTCTCTCTCCCTCTCCTTTTTTACACCCTCTCCCCCTTTATCTCTCTCTTCTCTCTTTATGCATCACTCTCTTGCTTTCTATTTCTCTTTCTCACCCACTCTCTCACTCACTCCATGAACACTCTTGATTCACTCTCCCTTTCTCTTTTTCAATAAATTTCCACCTAACTCTCTCTTTAATCACTCCACTCTCTCTCTATCTCCATTCTCTATCCCTCTCCTTCCCACTTTGTCTCATTATTCTCTATGAGAGATAAGGATGTATGAAGGAGAGAGGAAGGGAGTGAAAGTGGGAGGGAAAAAGTGAGAGAGAAGAGTAAATTAAAGTGAGAAATAGTGAGAGAGGGAGAGATAAGAGGAAGGTAAATAAAAGAGTAATACAAAGATAGAGTGAAGGGTGAAGAAAAGAGAGTGAGAAATAAAGCAAGAGAAAGAGTATGTAAAGATAGAGATATGTAAGAGTATAGATGAGAGAGCAAGAGAACGAGAAATAGAGTGAGATAGAGAGGGTGGTGAGAAAGATTAAAGAGAGAGAAAGGGAGCAACAACAAGAGAGAGGATGAGAGAGAAATATTGAGAAAAGAGAGAGTGAGGGACGAAAGTGCAAGAGTGAGTGAGTTAGATAGGGAAGGAGAGAAATAAAATGAGTGAGAGAGAGAGATAGAGAAAGAGGGAGGGAGGGAAGTTAGAGAGAGCGGAAGATAAAGTGATGGAGTATCGAGAGGTTTAAGTAGAGAAAGGGAGGGAGCAAACGTGAGTGAAAGTGAAGGGAGAGTAAGTGAGTGAGAAGGGAAGAAAAGTGAGAGAAATAGAGATAAAAAAAAAGTGCAAGGGAAGAGTAAGGAAGAGAGATGGAGTTTAAGTGAGAGCAAGAGAGGGAGGCTCAGAGAGAGAGAGAGAAGGATAGAAAGAGTGATAGAGGAGGGAGTAACATAAGATAGTAAGAGAGATATGATAAAGAGAGATAGATAGAGAGAGGAAGGGAGTGAAAGAGATTTTTGAAAAGAGTGAGCAAAAGTGAGAGAGTGAAGGAAGAGCAAGAGAGAATGAGCTTGAGGAAAAGAAAGTAGGAGAAGAAGAGAAATACTGGGAGAAAGGGGATGAGATGGAGAGAGAGTGGGAGAGAAAAAGAGTGAGGGAGAGAGAAGGTGAGAGGGAGTGTGTGATAATAGAGAGAGCGAGAGAGGGAGAAAAGTGAGTAAGAAAGAGAGAGTGAGGAAGAGGGTAAGAGAAAGAAAGAGATCAAGGGAAAGCGAGAAAGGTGGTGAGGGAGTAAAGAGATAGAGAGGGAAAGAAAGAGAAAGAAAAAGAGCGAAGGATAACAAGAAAGAGAAGAGAGAAAGGGAGGGGGAGAGAAGGGGAGAGAGGGAGAGATAGAGAAAAGAAGAGAGGAGAGAAAGAAAGAGAGCTGAAGGTAGAGGTGATAGAAAGAAAGAGTGAGAAGAGAAAGTGAGAAAAGATGAGTGAAAAAATAGAAAGCTTTTCTATCTTTTCTTTCTGGTTATCTTTATGTTGCTTGCTCTCGTGCCTCTCTCTCACTTAAACTCTCATTCCTTCTCTCCTTCCATCTTTCTTTCTATCATTCTTTCATGCTCTTTTCTACTTCCCTCTCTCTCAATCTCACTTTCTTGTGCCCTTCCCCTCCCTCATTCCCTCCATTCCTCCTTCCCCATCATTCCTTCCATTCATCCTTCCCCATCCCTTCCTCTATCTTTTCAGTCTTGTTTCTCTTTCGCTCAGTCCCCCTCACTTTCTTTCTGTCATTATCCCCCTTTATCACCCTCCCATACTTCATATATCTCATCTCTTTCCCCTTTTCTCTCTCCTTCTCTCTTTCTGCAATCCCTCCTTCCCTCACTCCCTTTCTTTTCACTCTCTTCTATCAATTTTTCTCTCACTCATTTCTCTATTCTTTCACTTGCTTATTTTTATCTCTCTCTCTCTCTCTCCATGTCTCCCTCCCCCTCTTCAGCTCTTTTCTCTCTTTTTTTCTATAAATATATCTGCATCCTTCCATTACTATTTTTCTGACCATCCTTTTTCTACCTTGCTTTCTCACTTCTATCTCACATAATGTTCTCTCTTGCTAACCCTCTTTCTTATTCTCTTGCTCTCTCTATCTCTCTGTCTCTCTCTCTTTTGTCAATCTCTCTTCTCATTCCTCACTCACCATTTCTCTCCCTCTATCCATCACTCTCTTCGTTGCTCTCCCTCCCTACCTTTCTCTTTCAATTTCCCTCTCTGTAGCACTCTCTCTACCCCTCTTCTTTCTCATTATTTCTTGCTCCATCCATCTCTCCCTACTTTCACTTGATCCCTTCCTTTCTATCTCCATCTCTCCCTCTTTTACACTCTATCTTGCTTCATCTCCTTAGCTCTCCCTTGCCTTACTCTATCTCTCTCTCTTTTCTTTCTCTCACTTTGCTCACTTTTTCTATTTATCTATCCCTCATACATGCTCTCTCTCACTCTCCCTCCCTTTCTGTCACACAATCTCTTGTTCTCTTTCTATCTCTTGATCTCTTTCTTCTCTAACTAGCTCCCTTCTTTCTCTTTCTAAATCTCTCTTCCTATCTCTATCTCTTGTTCTCTATCCTTCCTCCCACTCTATCTCTTACCTTCATGCCCTCCCTCCCTCATACTCACTCTCTCACTTTCTCTCTTTCTTTCTCGCTCAATCAATATCTCTTCCTTTCTCTCTCTCTATTTCTCTCTCTCTTGCTCTCTCCCCCTCCCTCCTCAATCTTTAATCATTCATTCACTCTCTTTCCTTCTGTATCTCTTTGCTTTTTCTATCTTTTTCTATTCTGTCACTCTTCGTTACCCACTCTCTCATCTAGCTCTCTCTTTCTATTGCTCTCTGATTCCCTCTCTCCCACTCTCTCTCCCCTCTCTCTCCTTCTCTCTTACTCTTTTTTTTCTTCTCTTCTTGTTATCCTTGTCACACTTGCTTGCTCTCTCTTTCCTTCACTATCTTTTTGCTCTCTCACTATCTCTTTTGCTCTCCCTTTCTCTCTATCTCTCTCTTGATCTCTTTCTTCTCTAACTTACTCTATTAATTCTTTTTCTAACTCTCTCTCCCTCTCTCCATCTTTTGCTCTCTATCTTCTCTCCCACTCTCTCTCTTACTCTCTTGCTTTTCTTCTCTCCCTTCTTCACTCTCACTCTCTCACTTTCTCTGACTCTCTCTCTCGCTCTACCTATCTCACTCACCCTTTCTCTCTCTCCCTCCTCTCTTTTCATTCATTCTTTCTCTCTTCTCCCTTTCTCCCTATCTCCCTCTCCCCTTCCTCCTCCCACTATCTCACCCTCCTTCCCTCTCACATATCTTTCCTCTCTCTTTCACCCTCACTTGGTCTCTCACTTTTCTCACTCTGGCATACTCTCTCTTATATTTTACTCAATCTATTCTCTTGTTCCCTTTTATTCTCTCTCATACTTACTCTCTCACGCTCTCTCATTCCCTCTCACTCCCCCTCTCTCCCCTTTATATCACTCTCTCTTTGACCTACCCTCTCCCTCTCTCGTTCTCTCTCTATCACTCTCTTTTCTCTCTTTTCTCTTTATCCTATCTTGGTTGCTCTAATTCCTTCTCTATCTCTTTGTTCTCTCTATCTATTTCTATTTTATCACTATTCATTTCTCACTCTCTCTTCTAGCTCTTTTCGTCGGTCTCTGACTCCCACTCTCTTGCTTTCTCTTTGCTATCCTTTTCTCTCTCTCCCTTTCTAAGATTCCCACCATCCATCCATTCCTACTCTCTATATCTTTTCTTGCTATAGCTTGCTCTCTCTCATCTTTCACTCTCCCTATTCTATTGCTCTCTCTCCCCCTCTCTCACCCTCCATATCGCTCTCTTTTTTCTACCTTCTCTTTATCTCCCTCTCTCTTTGGACCTCCTCCCTCATTCTTCTGTATTTTTTATCATCCCTCTTTCCTTCTCACTCTCTCCCACTTTCTTACACTCCTCTTCCCTTCCCGCCACCTCATATTCTACCTTTCCCTCTATCTCACTCTTATATCTCTGCTCTCTCTATCTCTCTCAGCTATACCTTCTTCCCTCCATCACTATCCCTCTCTCTCCTCTATTTATATCATCTCTCTAATCATTCACTATCCCACTCTCTTGCTCTCCCTCCCTTCCTCTCACTTTATCCATTCTTTCACCCTCTCTCTCTCTTTCACCCACTATGCCTCCCTCTATTTCTTTTTCTCTTATTATATATATATATATATTCTCTCATTTACTCTCTATATCTCTCTAGTTTTATCTCTTCCATGCTTTCTCTATCAATCTCCTCCTGTCCCCCCACTTTCATTTCTATTTCTTTATCTCTCCCAATATTTAATATCTCTCTCGCTCACTCTTACTCTCTCTATATCTCTCTCACTGCCTTGCTCATGCTATTTCTCTGTATCCCTATCTCACTGATAGTAAGAATGTGTAAAAGAGGATGAAATGGATGAGAAAGCTAGAGCAATAATATGTAGAAGAGGGACAGAAGACTACATAGGATAAAGAGATAGTAGAGTGTGAAAGAGACAAGGAATGGCAAAAGAGGGATACAGAGAAAGGGAGAGAGAGATGGGCAATTAAAAAGAGCAAGAGAAGGCGAGAGAAGAATGAAGAGTAAGTGAGAGTGAGAGACAAAGAGAGATGGAGTAAGAGAGACTAAGGGAAAGACTAAGGGATGAAAGAAAGAGAGTAAGAGAGAGAAAGAGAGAGAGAAAGAGAGGAAGTGCAAGGATAATGAGAAAGAAATCAAAAGAGAAATAAAAAAGTCTCCCTATCTTATTCTCCTTCTATTGCTCAATATCTGTCACACCCTCTTGTTTTATCTCTCACTCAATCTCTCTAGCCCTCCCTCCCTCAATCTTTCTCTCTCTGTCACTCCCTCTCTCTTCCTTTATTTTTATCGCTCCTAACTCTCTCAGGTTCTCTCTCTCACTATCTATTGCTCCCTCTTACTCTTTCTTCTCTCACTATCTTTCCTCTCTCTTGGTATTAAGAGAGAGAGAGTGGATGGGAGAGATAAAGATAGAGAAATGGGACGAGAGGGAGATAGAGAGAGATAGATATAGAAAAATGTGGGATGGAGAGAGATCTAGGTAGAGGTATGGATTGGGAGGGAGGGAGGGAGGGAGCGAGGGATGAAGAGTGGTAGAGAGAACCAAAGAAAGAGGGAGGGGGGGAGGGATTGGGTGAAAGTGAGGGAGCAAGTGCAAGATAGGGGCGTTGTGGGGCAGAAAGATAATAAAGATAGAAAGAATCATAGAGACCAGGCCAGGGAAGAAAAGAGAGCAAGAAAAATAGAACTAGTGAGATAAAAAGAGAATGAGAAGAAAGGTGGAGACCAATAAAAATTTTTGATGCAAGAGAGAGATGGGTAGAGAAAGGTAAGTAAATGAAAGAGCGATATGCGGTGATAAGATGAAAATAGGAAGAGAGAGAAGTAGGATGGAAGGGACAGGCTGAGAAGAAAAATATGAGGTTGATAAAGCTAAGGAGAGATAGAGAGAAAGAAAGACATGAAGTTGAATAAGGAAGATAAAAAGAGTGAGAGAGAAAAAGTTGACGAGACGGAGTAAGGGAGAGAGAGTGGATGAGAGAGAGGAAAGTGATGTGAGAGAGAGGGAGAGAGGGTGGGATAAAGAGAGCGAGATAGAGTAAGTGAGAGAGAGAGAAAGAAAAGACAGAGCAAAAGAGTAGAGAGAGTGAGATAATAGAGAGTAAGCCGGGACAAGAAAAAGATAAAGAGAGAGAAATGAAAGAGGCCTTCCTCCATCACTCTCACTATCTTTTCTCTTTCTCCTCTCTCATTATCTTCTCTTTGTCTTTTCTCTATATTCTCTCGTTGTCTTTTCTCACTTTTTCTTATCTCTTCCTCTCTACCTCTCTCACTCCATCTCGTTTACACTCTCTCAATATCCTTCGTCTGTCCGCTCTCTCCCTCTCTCGCGCCCCTCCACACACTCTCTCTTTTTTACTCTCTTTTTTAATCCTATATATCTTTCATACTTTCTATCTCATTCTTTCTCTTACTCTCACTCTCTCACTTATCTCTTTCTCTCTTTTACACACTCTTTTCCTCTTTCCTTCTCTCCCTCCCCTCATTATCTTACTCATCCACAATCTCTCACTCATTATCTCTTACTTTATCTTCCCTCACTTTAACTTCTCACCATTTTTTCTCTCACCCTCTCTTTCTCTCTTTCAATCACTCCTCTCTTCACTCTCTCCCTCTTCAATCTCTCTCACTCCCCTCTATCTTTCTTTTTTACTCTCTTTCTTTCTCACTCACTTTGAGCTTTTCTTCTATCTCAGATTCTCATCACTTGCTCTCTCTCTATTGGCCTCTCTTTTATTATTCTCGCTCTCTTCTCTCCCTTCACTCACTTGTTCTCTTCCTTTATCCCTTGCACAGACAAACTCTCCCTCTCTCCCTCTCCTCTCTTATTTTTATCTTTCCCTCCCACTCTCCCTTTCTCTTTCTCTCTCTCCTTCTCCATCTCCCTCGCTCCTTCTCTCTTTCTAACTCATTTTTTTGCCCTCCCTCCTTCTCACACACTCTGTCACCCTATCTCTCCTAACTCTCTCTTCTCACTATTATACTCTCACTCTCTCTATCCCTCTCTTGCTTCATCTCTCTCTCTCTTCAATTTCACTCCCATTATCTCTCTTGCTTTCTCTCTCACTCTCTCACTTTTTATTTCATCTCTCTTTCTTGTTATCTCGCTCCCTCTCATTCTCTCTCTCACACACACTCTCTTCTCTTTGTCTTTCTTCTCATTCTTTACTCACTATTTTTCTCACTCTATCCATCACTCTCTCCATCGCTCTCTCTCCATTCTTTCTCTTTTAATCTCTCTCTCTGTAGTATTCTCTCTCCCCCTCTTCTTTCTCATTATTTTTCACTTTCACTCACTCTTCTCTCTCGCTCCACCCCTCCCTCTTTTCACTTGCTCCATTCCTTTCTCTCCCTGTGTCTCCCTCTTTTACACTCTCTCTTGCTTCATCTCTCTCTAGCTCTCTCTTGCCTTACTCTTCTTTCCCTCTATTCTCTCTTGCTCACTCTCTTCCATTGTCAGTCCCTCCATCTCTTAAATTTCACTCAAACTCTCTCGCTCTATCTTTCTCCCTCACTGTTCTCTTTATCTACAACTCTCATCTATTTCTCTTTCTTTTCTCTCTCTTCAAAATATTTCTTTTTCTTTTATCCCCATCTCTCTCTCTCACTCACTCCCTTTCTCTTACACCCATACATCTCTCCTTCCCTATCTCTCTCACAAATACTCTATCCCTATTTCTCTCACCCTCTCTCCCTCTCCGTTCCCCTCCCTCTTCCTCTCTCTCTATCTCTTCTCATTTTCTTTTCCTCGCTTGCACGCTTTCTCTTGTTTTCTCTTCCCTCCCTTTTCTTCTCTATATTTTTCTCTTACTCTCCCTCTCACTCCATATCTCTTCAATCTCTCACACTCCATCCTTCTATCCCTTTCTTTCCCACTCTCTCTCTCACTCTATCTCTCACTCTTTGTTCCATCTCTTTCTCTCACTATGTTACTCTCTCTCTCTTGCTCTCTCGCTCTCTTTTCTCTCACTTATCTCACTCTTTCTCTTTCTCTACAACTCACACTCGCTCTCTCTCACTCTCGCTCCCTTTTTCTCTCTCTCAGTCCCTCTTTTTTCACTCTTTCAATGTTTCTCACTTTCTCTCACACTTCTCTCTCTACTTCCCTCCTTTCACTCCACTACTCCCTCATTCCATCTCTCTCTCTCTCTCTCTCCATATCTCTTAATCTCTTGACCTTACTCTTATTCTCACTCTCCTCCTCTCTTTATATCTCTCTCTCGCTTCCCTGCTTGTACTCTCTCATTATTTCAATCTCTAAGTCTTCTATGTCTCTCCTGCCCTCCCTCATTCTTACTCTCCCCCCTTTTCTTTTAATCTCGCTCTCCCTCCCTCTTAATCTCTTATTTTCTCTCTCTTTCTCTCTAGATCTCTCTCACTCCTCAACTCTCTTGCTTTTATAAATCTCTTTCCATTATTATTGCTTACTCCCTCTTGCTTTCTATCTCAGAATCTCCATAATGTTGCACAACTTATTTCTCCCTCACTTCCTCTGTTTTCTTTATCTCACTTTGCTTCTTCCTCACCCTGGATTATTCCAGCTTGTCTCACTTTTTTCACTGTCTTTAGGTCCCTTTCTAGCTCTCTACCTTGCTCTCTCTACATCTTGGTATTCTCTCTCGTTCTTTCACTGTCTTTCGCTCTCCTTTTTCTTACACACTCTCTTTAGCTCTCTCTTCACTCTCTGTCTCTACATCTCTTTCTCTTTATCTCTCTTACTCCCTCCATCCCTATCACTCTCTCTCTCTCTCTTAATAATGCTTTCTATTTTTCTCTCCCTCTCTATCCCTCTCTTTCGTTTTATCTTTCCTGCCATACTTTCTCACTCACTACCTCCCTCTTTCATTCTCCCACTCTCTCCCCTCTTGTTCTCTCTCTTCTTATCATATATCTTGAGTATTTTTCCATCTATCTATATAACTAGCTTTTGTAGTCACTTTCTCTCTTTCACTCTCTTACCCCACTTTCTCACTCTCTTTCTCTCCCTCTCACTCAGTCTTTCAACCTATCACTCTCTTTTATTATGTCCATCTTGAATACTTTAAATCTATTCCCTCACTATTTTTTGCTATCTCACTTTCTACCACTCTCTCCCTCCCATTATCCCCTCTCCCTCCCATTATCCCGCTCTCACTCTTAATCTATCTCTTTTATATCTTTCATGCTCATTTTATATCCCTATCCCTACCTCCCACCCTTTCTCTATACCCCTCCCGCTATTTCTTGCTCTCACTTTCTCTCTCACCCACTATCTTTATTTCCATCTCTTTCTCCCTCTCTCCCTCTCTCAATCATCCTTCTCTAATGTCTTTCATTCTCTCAGCCACCGACGCTCCCTCCCTTCCCCCTCTCTTTTCTCTCTTTCTTTGCTAAATCATCCTCTCTCTCTCTCACTTTCTCTTTCACTTTCTCTCTCTTTGTTTCTCTCTCTTCCTTTGCTATCCTTTGCTATCTCATCCTCTCTATCTCCCACTCTCTCCCTTTTCTTTCCCTCCTTTCTTTCTTGCTCCGCCCTCCCTTTATCTCTCTTCTTCTTTTTTTCTCCCTCTCTTCTTTCTTTCTCTCTCACTTGCTTGTTCATTCTCTCCAATCTATGTTTTCACTAGCTCGCCATCTCTCTCTCATTTTATCTGGCTCTTTCTCTCTTCTCACTCAAACATACTTTTCTTTCACTCATCTTCTCTAGCTATCTTTTCCTCTCCTAGATGCTCTCTTTACCTTTCTCACACCCTCCTTCAACCTTCCCTCACTTTTCGCCCTTACTCTCTCTCTCTCACTCTTTCTTTCTCTCAATCACTATCTCTCCAACTCCATCTCTGTTTCTCTCTATTATTACCTCTCCTTTCTCTCTCCATATATCTCTATTTCTTTCTCACTCAAGAGTGGTCCCTTGTATTTCTCACTCTCTTTCTTTTCTCACTCCCTCTTTTCTTTCACTCCCTTTCTCAATCCCTCCTCTCTCTTTGTATCATCCTCTCTCCTTCTCTCACTCTATTCTTTATGTCACTCTCTCTTCTCTTTCTAATCCTTCCTTCTCTTATTCTCACTCATCCTTCTCTCTATCAATACCTCCCTTTTCTCTCTCTTTCTCTCACTCTCCTCTTTTTTCTATCTCTCTTTATCTCCCAATAGCTTCTCTTTCTTCTCCTTCTCTCCTTCTCTCTCCCTCCCTCACCTTCACTCTATCTATCTCCTCTCTATAACACTCTCTCACTTTATCTCCCTCGTACTCTCCATCTCTTGCACTCTCTCCTTCTGTCTCTCTCCCTCCCTCCATTCTCCTCTCTTTCTCTGTCTCTATCTCTCTCTTCCTCTCCCTATCTCTTCTCTTTACCACTCTCTCACTCTCTCTCCCTCACTATCGCTCTCTATCCTCTTACTCTTTCTATCTCTCTTGCTCACTTTTTCACTCACTCTTCCTCTCTCTCTTCTGTCTCTTCTCTCTCTTCTCTTTCTCTCTCACTCCTTCTAGCCCTCTCGCTCTACCTCTACCTTACCGTTCTCTCTTTCTATCTATCTCCCTTGTTCTCACTTGCCCTCTCTATCGCCATTCTTTCCATGTTTACTCACTAGATATTTATCTCCTTCTTTCTCCCTCTCTTTCTCCTACCTTCTCTCCTTCCTTTTTTCCTTCCCTCTTTACCTTATTCTCCCTCCCTCTCACCCTATCTCTCTTCTCTCTATTCTCTCTCTTGATATTTTCTTTCCATCTCTTTCTCTTTCTCCCACTCTTTAATCTCAACATCGTTCTCTCCCACTTTCTCTCTCCCTCTCTCGTTTCTCTCTCCTTTTATAACTCAAGATATATTCATCACTTTCTCTCTTTAGTTCTCTCTACCTCCCTCTTTAATTCTCCAGCTCCCTCCCCCTTGCACTCTCTCTTCTTATCTCTTATCATATATCTTACTTATCATATATCTTATGTATTTCTCCATCTATCGATATATCTAGCTCGTGCAGTCACTCTCTCACTCTCTCACTCTCTCTCACAGACACACAACCTCATACCGCTCTCTCTCTGTCTTTCTAACCCTCTCAATCTGTCTTTCAATCTATCTCTCTCTTTCTATCTTTCCATCTCAAATTTCTTAAATCTCTTCTCTCACAATTTTTTTCTATCTCACACCCTCTCACCTTCTTTCTCCCCTCACCCATCATTACTCCCTCTTTCTATTTATCCTTTTGTCATTCTCACTCACACTCTCTCTCCCTCACTCATACTCTCTCTCTCTCATCACTCGCTCTCTATCTCTTTTTCTTGCTCTCTCTCCATCCCACTATCTTTTTCTCTCCTCATTTAAACGATCACAAACTTTATCTCTACCTCCTCTACCACCCTCTTTCTCTTCCTACGTACTTCCTTCTCTCTCCCCCTCCATTTTTTGCTATCTCGCACACTCTCTATTTCCCTCTCCTTCCCAATTTTTGTTCTCCTCTTTCTCTTCTCTCTCTTTTCTAACTCTCTCACTCTCCTTTTGTCCATCACTTTCTCTCTCTTCCACTCTCTATCTCTTTCTTAGTCTCTTTCTATTCCTCTCACTTTCTCTTGATTCCTCTCCCAAACTCTCTCTCGCTCTCTCATATATTTCTCTGTACCTCTTGCTCCCTTTATCCAGCACTCTCCCTTTCTCTGACATTATTTCTTAATATACCTCTTTTTTTCTCACTCTCTCCCAATATTCTACTCTCACGGGCCTTCAATCACTCGCTGACTTTCTCTCTCTCGCTTTCTTTATTTCTTCATTTCTCACACTTTGTACCTCTTTCTCACTCTCTCACTCTATTTTTCTCTCTCTTTCAGTCCTTATTGCTCTTTATCTTGCTCTTCTCCCTCTCTCCCTTTATCTATCCCACACTCCCTCACCACGTCACCTCTACTCTCTTTCTCTCCCTCTCCCTCTCTCTATCACTCTAACTCTCTCTTCTCTCTTCTCCATCTCTCCCTCACTTCCTTCCTTTATTACTTCTACTTCTCTCTATCACCCTAGCTCTCTTTTTCTTTCCCTCTCTCACTTTCCCTCTCTCATTTATTTCTCTAGCACTTTCTTTGATCTCTCTAGTGATCTCTCTCGCACTTTCTTGGTCTACCTCCCTCTTTCTCACTGTATCTCTTCTATTTCACTAATTTTTTTTCTCTTCACTCCCTCTCTCCCACCTTCTCTAGATTTTCTCGCTCCTCTCTCATCATTATCTCTCTCACCTTCTCTGGCTCTCTCTTTTTCTCACCTGTCTCTTTCTTCTCTCCCTTCTTCTCCCACTTTTTCATCGCACTCACTTTTTCCTCGTCCCACTTTTTCCTCGCACTCTCTATACGTCTCTACCTACCTTTCTCTCTCTCTCTTGCTCTTCCTCTCTTGTTTCTCTCACTTCCTATCTCTAACTCATTTCTATCTCACACACACACTCTCTCTTCTACTCTCTTTCTAACTCTCATTCCCTCTCTCTCTCATTTTATTCCTCTCTCTACCCTCTATATTTCACTATTTTTTCTATCTCTCAATGTCTAGATCTCTATCCCTCTCTCCATCTCCCTCTCTTCCCCATCTCTCTTACACTTTCATGCTCCTACCGTCTCTTACCCACTCTCCCCTATCTATCTCTCCCTTCCTTTATCTCTAACTGTGACTCTCATAGTGTCTCTCTCTCTCTCACTATCGTTCCCTCCCTCCCCTCCTCTCCCTCTATCTCTCGCTCCCACTCCATCTCTCTTTCTATACTCTTTCTCTCTCACACTCATGCTCACTTTCTCTTGCTCACACTCTCTCTCCACTTATGTTCCCACTCCCTCACTAACTCTCCCTTTCTCTTTCTCTCTCCCTCTCTCTCTTGTAGATTCGATCTCACTCTCCCTTTGCTTATCTTCCTCTCTTCCTTGTCTCTCTCTCTCACTTTTTCTTAGTATTCTTTATCTCACCCTCTCACTCCAACTCGCTCTCTCACTTCAAATATCACTCACAATCACTTTCTTGCTCTCTCCCTCTCGCTCACTCGCTATTCTCTATCTCTTTACCTCACTATCTCTCTCCGTCTTCATCTTATTCTCTCTCTTACATTCTCTTTCTGCTTCACCAACTTTCTCTGCTCATCTTTCTCTCTCCTCTCCCCCACCTCTCCTACACTCTTACCCTTTCACTGACTCTTACTTTGTCTCTTGCTCTTGCTCTCTTCTCTCTTGCTCACTCTCATGCTCTTCTTTCTCTCTCCCTCTCTGTGTCATCCTCTCTCACATTTTATCACTCCCTTGCGCTCTCTACCCTCCACTCTCTATCTTTATCCTCTCCCTCTCTCTTCCTTGCTCTCTCTCTCTATTTATTGTTCCCTCTCTTTCTCAAGAGTTCTATCTCGCTCTCTCAATCTCGCTCTCCCTTCTTTATTTTTCTGTATCATTTGCTTAGTGTATTTCACTCTCTTCTTCCTCAATCTTCTCCCCCCCTCTACACCCTCCTCTCATCCTCTATCTCTTTGTCTCTCCCTCGCACGCTCTCTCTGTCTACCTTTCTCTCTCTCTCCTCCCTCTCTTTATCAATTTCTTGCCTCTCTCGATCTCTTATGTCATCACTACCGCACCATCTCTTTCTCTCCATCTTTTTCACTATCTCATACTCTCTTTAAATCACTTTCTTTTCTTATTTCTGTTTCGCTCTTTCTACTTTTATTCTCATCTCTTCTCTCGCTCTCTCAAACTCTTATCTCTCTACTTCCTCTCTCTCTGTCTCTCCTTTTATCCCCCTCTCCTCCCCCACTTCCTCCTCCTTTATCCCTCTATCCTCACACAATCTCTACCTTTCACACTTTCTCTCACTATTTCTCTCTTGACCTCCCTCTCTCTCACTCGCTTACCCTCTATCTCTATCTCCCTTTTTTCACCTTTCTCTCACCTTTATCACACTATCTTCTCTATGTTTCGTTAGCTCTTTCATTCTCTCTAACACTCTTACTCTTCTCTTTTGGTTTCTTTATTGCTCTCACCCACATTTTCTCTTTCTCTCCCCCACTTTTTTCTCACTCCCTCTCTCTCCCCCTCACACCCTCCCTCCATCTCCATCTTTCTCTCTCTCCCCTCCATCTCTTTTCCATGGTCTCGATCTCAATCAATTTCCCTCTCTCTCTCTCTCCCCCTCTACGATCTTGCTCAATGACTCTCCCACCCTCTTCCTTCCTCTTTTTCTATACTCTTACTCTATCTACCTCTTTCTTTATCTCTCACTTTGTCTCATCTCTCTCCCTCTCCACCCCCTCTCTATATCAGCATCTCACACTCTCTCCCTTAACCTCCTCTCTCTTAAATCTCACTATCATGTTTCTTTCTCTCACTATCTCTCTCTCACCATACCTCCTCTTCCTCTACCTCTCTTCCTCTCATTTCTCTCTTTTTTTTTCTTTTCTTTTTTTTTCTTTTTTTTTTTCTTTTCCTCTTTCTCTCCTTTCTTATATCTATTGCACTAACAACCTCCCTATCCCCTTTATCCCCCTCTTCCTCAATCCTCCATCTCTCCCTCCCTTTTTCCTCTCTAATTTTGTACTTCTCTCTAGCTTGCACTTTTCTATTTGTATCCCTCCCTCCCTCCATCATTACCTTCTCTTTCTCTCTCTTTCACAATATATATATTCCCTCTCTTATTTTTTTCTCTTGCTCTACATCCTCTGAACTCTTTTTCAATCTCTTCACCTTTCTACTACACTCGCTTTCTTTGTCACCCCCATTCTCACTATCACTTTATCTCTCTACCGCTATTAGGCCTCCTCTCTCTCTCTTCATCTTTGTCTCTATCTACCTCTCTCTTACTCTCCCTCAATCTTTGCATCTCTTTTCCTATCTTTTTATTCCTCCTACCTCTCCCAGGTTCTCTCTCTCACTCTCTATTGCAATCTCTATCTCCCTTTAACTCTCTCTCTCTCTTGCTCACCCCTATCTTCTTCTTTTATTTTCTCACTCTCTTTCTTAATTGGACTCTCTATTTATCCTTTCACTCTACCCTTTTTCTTCCTTCTTCCCATCCCTCCCACCGACTCTCTCCATTTGCCCCTCTCCTTCTCTATCTACCCCTCTCTCCCTCCCTCCCTACCTCCTTTCTTATGTCTCATTCTCTCTCTTTTTTTCTCTATCTCTCTCCATACTCCCTCAGTCCTTCTCTCCCTCCCTCTCTCTCTCTATCCCTCTCTCTTTTATCTATCCCTCCCTTGCTCTTTTGATCTCTCTCTTCATTACTCTTGCTCTCTCTCACCCTCTTATGCCATTCTCTCTTCTCTCAGTTTTGCTCTCCCTCTCTTCAGCTCTTTTTCTCACCATATCCTTCTTTATTTCTCTTAATATTTCTCACTTCATCATTTTCTCTCCCTCGCTCTTCCTTTCCCTCCCTCTCTCACTCCCTTTTACTATCTCTTCTCTCGCTATCTTTCCTTTCTTTGTCAATCTCTTTATTGTGCTCATATCTTTTTATTCTCACTCTCTCTTTCTTGGTCTTCCTATCTCTCCTTTTTTCATTCACTAAACTATTCTCTCACCCTCTCTTCCCTATCGTTATCTCTTGCTCCTTTCACTGTCTTTGTCTCACTTCTCCCTTCCTTGTTTTCTTACTCTCCCCCTTAATTTTCTTTTTCTTTTACTTCCACTCCTCCCACTCTGTATCACTCCTGATCTCCCTCTCTTCTCTAGATTCTCACTCTTACTCTCTCTCCCCCTCTCTACCTCTTCTCTCTCAATGTCTTTCTCTTTTTCTCATTCATTTTCTCATTCATTCTCTCTCACTCTTCGCTATCCCACTATCATTCTCACTCAATCTCTCCTCACTCTATCTTTCTTACTCATTAGTTCTTGCTCTCTGGGTCTCCTCGATGTACCTCACTCTTCTCACTTCTTGCCACCCACTCCCTCTCATTCTTCTTAGCTCCCTTTCTTACTCACCAACTTTATCTCTCTTTCGATCATGCTCTTTCTCTCACTCTCTCCTCTATCTCTCCCTTAATTCATCTTTCACTCTTCTTTATTATTCTCCCTCCCTCTTTCTCTCTTTCTCACTATTTACTCCCCCTATCTTATTTTCTCTTTTACTCTCTTTTCTATGTTTCTCTCTCTTCTACCTCACACCTCTCACTCTTTCTCTCCCTCTATCCCACACTCCATCTCTCTACCACTCTCTCTTACTTCCATGCCTTCCTCATTCTCTCTCTATCTTCTCACTCACCCCCACTCTGCACCTCCCTCTCTCTCCCTATGTCCCTCTCAATCTCCTTCTTCTCTCTCTCTCTCACATGCACTCACTCTACTGTTTTCCCTTCTCTTTATCTTTAACTCATCTCTATTGCTCTAGCTTTCCACATACTATCGTCTCTCCATTTCTATCTCACACTCTCTCATTTCTTCTCTCTCTTGCTATCTCTTTAATCCCTCACATTCCTTCCCTCAGTCCCTCTTTATCACAAACTCAATTCTCTCATTATTTCATCACTTCTTATTTCTCTTCAGCTACCTCACTGTTCCTCTCGAACTTTCCCCTTCTCTCTTGCTCCCTCTAATTCTCTTACTTCCATTTTCACTTAGTCTCTCTCTACTTCTCTCTCTCACTATCTTTCTCTCTCTCCTACTCTCCTTTTCGTTCTTTCTAACTTCATCACTGTAGTCTTTTTTTCCTCCGCTCCCTCCCTTATTTCTTGCTGTATCTTTATCTTTTTCACTCTCTCTCTCCATCCCCCTTCCCTCCTTCCCTCTCTATCTCTCTTATCTCTATTCTCTCTTTTTTATCTATCTCACTCTCTTTCTCTCTTTTTCTCTCACTATGTCAATTTTTCTACCTCTTTCCCTGCCTCCCCCTCTCTCTCACTCTCCCACTTTCTCTTTTTCTCTCACACTACTCTTTCTCATGCTCTTTCTCTTCTCTCTCTTTCTCTCTCTCATTATTTGAATCTATTTGTTTGCTTCCCTTTACTCTCTCTCGCACGTTTTCCCTCTCGTTTGTCCCCCTCCATCACTCTCTTTCCCACTCTCTCTATCTCACTATATCATCTTTCTCTCTCTCACTCTCTCTCCCTTGCTCTCTTACTTTCTCTTTTTCTCTCACACTACTCTTTCTCATGCTCTTTCTCTTCTCTCTCTTTCTCTCTCTCATTATTTGAATCTATTTGTTTGCTTCCCTTTACTCTCTCTCGCACGTTTTCCCTCTCGTTTGTCCCCCCTCCATCACTCTCTTTCCCACTCTCTCTATCTCACTATATCATCTTTCTCTCTCTCACTCTCTCTCCCTTGCTCTCTTTCTCACTCACTCTCTCACTTTCTCTCTTTCTTTCTCGCTCAATCAACCTCTCTCCCTTTCTCTCTCTCTATCTCTCTCTCTCTTGCTCTCTCCCCCTCCCTCCTCACTCTTCAATCATTCATTCACTCTCTTTCCTTCTGCATCTCTTTGCTTTTTCTATCTTTTTCTATTTTGTCACTCTTTGTTACTCACTCTCTCATCTAGCTCTCTCTTTCTATTGCTCTTTGACTCCCTCTCTTCTACTCTCTCTCCCACTCTCTCTCTCCTCTGTTTCCCCTTCTCTCTTACTCTTTTTTTTTCTTGTCTCTTTTTGCTATCCTTCTCACACTTGCTTGTTCTCTCTTTTCTTCACTATCTCTTTGCTCTCTCACTATCTCTCTTGCTCTCCCTTTCTCTCTATCTCTCTCTTGATCTCTTTCTTCTCTAACTAACTCTATTAATTCTTTTTCTAAATCTCTCTCCCTCTCTCCATCTATTACTCTCTATCTTCTCTCCCACTCTCTCTCTTACTCTCTCACTTTCCTTCTCTCCCTTCTTCACTCTCACTCTCTTACTCTCTCACTTTCTCTGACTCTCTCTCTCACTCTATCTATCTCACTCACCCTTTCTCTCTCTCGCGCTCTCTCTCCCTCCTCTATTTTCATTCATTCTTTCTCTCTTCTCCCTTTCTCTCTATCTCTCTCTCCCCTCCCTCCACCCACTATCTCACCCTCCCTCCCTCTCACATATCTTTCCTCTCTCTTTCTCCCTCACTTGCTTTCTCTCTCTCTCTTTTCTCACTCTAGCATACTCTCTTATATTTCACTCAATCTATTCTCTTGTTCCCTTTTATTCTCTCTCATACTTTCTCTCTCTCGCTCTCTATTTCCCTCACACTCCCTTTTTTCCCCCTTTATATCACTCTCTTTGACCTACCCTCTCCCTATTTCCCCTACCTCTCTTGTTCTCTCTCTGTCACTCTCTTTTCTCCCTCTTCTGTTTACATTATCTTGCTCTAATTCCTTCTCTATCTCTTTGCTCTCTCTATCCATTTCTATTTTGTGACTCTTCTTTTCTCACTCTCTTCTAGCTCTCTCTTTCTATCGGTCTTTACCTCCCACTCTCTTACTTTCTCTTTGCTATCATTTTCTCTCTCCCTCTCTAAGATTCCCTCCATCCATACATTCCTACTCTCTATCTCTTTTCTTAGCATAGCTTGCTCTTTCTCATCTTTCACTCCCCTATTATCTTGCTCCCTTTTATTCTCTCCCACACTTTTTCTCTCTTGCTCTCTCTCCCCCCTCTCTCACCCTCCATATCACTCTCTCCCCCCTCTCTCACCCTCCATATCACTCTCTTTTTTCTACCTTCTGTTTATTTCCCTCTCTCGTTGGACCTCCCCCCCATTCTTCCATATTTTTTGTCGTCCCTATTTCCTTCTCACTGTCTCCCACTTTCTCACACTCTTCCTCTTCCCTTCCCGCCACCTCATATTCTCCCTTTCCCTCTATCTCGCTCTTATATCTCTGCTCTCTCTCTCAACTATACCTCCCTCCCACCATTACTATCCCTCTCTCTGCTCTCTCCTCTCTCCTCTCTCTGTATCTTCTCTCTAATCATTCTCTATCTCACTCTCTAGCTCTCCCGCCCTTCCTCTCACTTTATCCATTCTTTCACCCTCTCTCTCTTTTTCACCCACTATGCCTCCCTCTATTTCTTTTTCTCTTATTATATTTCTCTTATTATATATAGTAAGAGAGAGTGAGGCAAAGAGCGAGCTAGTTTATTCTCTATATCTCTCTAGCTTTATCTCTTCCATTCTTTCTCTATCAATCTCCTCCTATCCCCCTCTTTCATTTCTATTTCTTTACCCTTCCTATATATTTTTATATCTCTCTCCCTCACTCTTGCTCTCTCTATATCTCTCTCACTCTCTTGCTCATGCTATTTCTCCGTATCCCTATCTCACTATGTCTAGTCTTTCTCACTCTCTTCCATTCCCCTTGCTCTCTCTCCATGTCTTTCCTCCTCTCCCTTACTCGCTCTCTCTCCCCCACATGCTCTATCTCCCTCTTTCTATAGCTCTCTCTCCCACTTCGTACCTCGTACCTCTACCTCACTCTCCCTCTACCTCACTCTCCCTTTACACTTTTCCATTTCTCTATATTACTTTCATTCTTTCTCTCTTCCTCTTTCTTAGTCCCTCTCGTTCACTCTTTTCTTATCTCTCTTGCTCCGTTATTCGCTCTCTCTTTTCTTTCTCTCACCCTCTCACTCCATCCCTCTCTCTCCCCTCTTATTCCCCCTCTCTTATTCTCTTTTCTTTGTTCTCTTTCTTCTTATTTTTTTCTCTCTTTCTTGCTCTATCTTTCCTTCTCTATCCCTTTGCTCTCTCTACATCTCTCTTACTTTCCTATCTCTTTTCTCTCTCACCATCTCTTTTGCTCACTTGATCTCTTGCTTCTCAAACTCACTCTCTTCTTATTTTTTATATCTTCTCTCACACTTTGAGGGTTTGAAAGTTATAATGAGGTAGAGATTGAGAAAGAGACAGAGAGTGGGAGAGAGGGCAAGAAATAGAGAGATAGAAGAGAGAAAAAGTGAGTGACAGAAAGTGAGAGAGTAAAAGAGAGTGGGAGAGATGATAAGAGAGGGATAGAGCAAGTGAGAGGTAAAAAGAGAGGAAGGAAGTGAGAGCAGGAAAAAGAGATAAAGGAAGTGGAGGAGGGAGGAAGAGTGAGACAAAGAGAGTGTGATTGTGGGAGGGAGGGAGAGAGAGTGAAGAGAGTAAGATTGAGAGGGAGATGATTAATATAGAGAGAAGAAAGAGAGCAAGAGAGGGAAGGAGGTAGATTGTGAGAGAGATAGAATAAACAAGCAAGTTGAGAGACTGAGATAGGAAGGTTAAGAGAAGGAGAGAGAGATTAGAGGTAGAGAGAGTGGGGGAGAGATAGATGGAGTGAAAAGGAGAGAGATATGTAGAGAGGTAAAGCGGAGATGGGAAAAGAGAAAGTGATAGAGAGAGTGTGATAAGTGTCGAAAAAGAAAAGAGAGGAAATGTCTGACAGAATGAAGGAGAGTGAGAGAGAGAGAGTGAGTTGGGGAGGGAGGGAGGGAGAGAGTATGAGAGAGAAAGAGAGATACAGGGAGGGATTAAGAGAGGTAGAGAGAGTATGAGTGGGAGAGAGGGAAAGATTGAGGTAAGACGGAGAGAGAGAGAGAGATAGAAAGGGAGAGAGATAGATAGAGATTGCAAGAGAGGGGTATGGAAGAGAAGAGAGAGATAAAGAGCAACTGCGGGAGTGTAAGTGAGAGAGTAAAAGAAATGAAATTAGAGAAAAAGAGATATAGAGACAAGAGAAAGAGAAAAAGAGATAGAAATAGAGCGAAAAAGGGAAAGAAAAAGGATAGAAAGAGAGAGTAAAAAAGGAGAGAAGAAAGATTGAAAGAGGTCGAGAGGGAAAGGGAGAGAAACTATATGAGAGACCTTAGGGAGAGTAGAGATGGGAGGGAGAGGGAAATAGAGAGAGGGTAGGAGATAAAGAGGGGAAAAAAAGGAATATAGGGAAGGAGTCTTTGACGGTTGGAATGAGGGAGAGATAGAGAAAGAGATAGAAAGTGAGAGAGAGGGCATAAAAGAGAGATATGGACAGGGAGAGAGAAAAAGCAAGTGACAAAGAGAGAGAGAAGATAAGAAAGAGATAGAGCAAGAGAGTGGTAAAAAGGGAGGGAGGGAATGAGAGTGAGATAATTAGATAAAGGATGTGAAAGATGGAGGGAGAGCGATACAGACAGAGTGTGGGAGTAAGGGTAGGGAAGATAGAGAGATGAGATAAAGAGAAAGAGATAGAGGAAGACTGAGAGAGAGATAGATGGAGGTAAAGAGAGAGGAAAAGAGAAAGAGAGGGAGAAATGGGGAGAGAGAGTTAGAGAACAGAGAGAAATTGAGAGAGAATATGAGAGGTAGAGAGAGAAAGATAATAGAAAATGTATGAGAGAAGGTAGAGAGAGTAGAGAAGGAAGGGCGAGGGAAATTGAGAGAAGATAGGAAAGAAGATAAAGAGGAAGAGAAAAAGGGACGTAAGGAGGGAGCTTTCGAGGGTTGCAATGAGGTGTAGATTAAGAATAGATAGGAGAGAGGGCGAGAAAGAGAGAGATAGGGAGAGAGAGACAAATCGAATGACAAAGAGTGAGAGAGAAAGAAGATAGAGTGAGAGAGATATAAGAGAGGGATAAATCAAGAAAGAGGTAAAAGAGAGGGATGGAGAGAAAGTGAGATAAAGAGATAAAGAAATTAAAGGAGGGAGGGATAATGGGATAGAGAGAGTGGGATTGTGGGAGGGAGGGAGGGAGAGTAAAGCAAGTAAGAGGGAGAGGGAGATGATTAATAAAGATAGAAGTAAGAGAGAGAGCAAGAGAGTGAAGGAGAGAGAATGTGAGAGAGATAGACTGAACAAGCAAGTGATAGAAACTGAGATAAGGAGTTTGAGAGACGGAGAGAGAGATGAGAGAGGTAAAGAGTGATACGTAGAGAGGCAAGGGAAGGTAGAGATGGGAAAAGGGAAAGGTTCAGATAGATAAAAAAGAGGTAGGGTTAGACAGAGTCAAAGAGAGTGGGAGAGAGAGAAAGTGAGCTTGGGAGGGAGGGAGCGAAAGAGTG
>NW_018223543.1:115505-118514 GCF_001263595.1 Phalaenopsis equestris
AGGAAGAGAGGGAGCTAGGGAGAGTTGGAATGGGAGAGTGGGAAAGATTGATGTATGACATTGAGAGAGAGAGAGAGATAGAAAGGGAGAGAGATAGGTAGAGATTGCAAGAGAGGGGTGTGGGAGAGATGAGAGACAGAGAGAGCAAGAGCAACTGAGGGGAGCAAGTGAGAGAGAGTGAGCAATGGAATTAGAGAAGGAGAGATAGAGAGACAAGTGAAGGAGAAAGAACATGGAAATAGAGCTAGAAAGAGTAAGAAAAAGGAGAGAGAGAGAAATAGACTTAAAAAAGAGAGACAAGAAAGAAAGAAAGAGGTTGAGAGGAAAAAAGAGAGAAAATGTATGAGAGATCATATGGAGAGTAGAGAAGGGAGAGAGAGAGAAATAGAGAGAGGAAAGGAGATAGGGAGGGGGAGAAAAAGGAAAGTAGGGAGGAAGCGTTTGAGGGTTGGAATGAGGGAGAGATAGAGAAAGAGACAGAGAGTGGGAGAGAAGGCATGAAATTGAGAGATTGAGTAAAAAGCGAGTGACAAAAAGTGAAAGAGTCATAGAAAGTGAGAGAATTGATAAGAGAAAGATGGAGCGAGAGAGAGGTAAAAAGAGAGGAATGGAGGGAGAGTGAGATAAGTAGATAAAGGATGTGAAGGAGGGCGAAAGGGTGAGACAGAGAGAGAGTAGGAGTGAGGGAGGGATGGAGTTAGAGAAGATAGATATATGAGAGAAAGAGAGAGGGATAGACGAAGAGTGAGAGAGAGATAGAGGGAGGCAAAGAGAGAGGGAAAGAAAACAAGAGGGTGAGAAGGAGAGAGAGTTAGAGAACAGAGAGAGTGAGAGAGATTGAGAGAGAGCAAGAGAGATAAAGAGGAGAGAGAATGCTGAGACGAAGATGGAGAGAATGTGGAAAGGTGGGAGAGGGAAATGAAAAGAGGAAAAAAGATAAGGAGGGGGAGAAAGAAGGACATACATAGGTAGGGAGTTTTTGAGGGTTGGAATGAAACAGAGATAGGGAGTGGAAAAGAGAGTAAGCGAGTGAGAGAGAAATCAGATAGAGTAAAAGAGATAATAAGAGGGAGAGAAAGAGAGAAAAAGCAAGCGAGAGAGGTAAATAGTGAGGGAGAGAAGGGGAGTGAGACAAAGAGAGGAAGTGAGGGAGGAAGGGAGGGGAAGAGAGTAGAGTAGAGAGAGAGAGATAGAGAGAAGATTAAGAGGGAGAGAAAGTGAGAAAGATAGAGTGCTCAAGTATATGCCGTTTAGTTCATTGATTCATTATGCCATTACTTAGCGTAAAACATATGTTCCCTAACTGTAGATTTAGCAGTTAATTCCCATCATCTATCAAGTAAGATAAACCAGATGCAATTTTAATTCAAGGGGCATTTGCAAACATAACACCCAATTCTTATGTATTTACATATCTACAAATAAATTTTAATTTTCACATTTACACCATCCAAATCTTTTATATCACATTAAAAATATTGTGAGGGAGAAAGAGGTGAAAAGTGGCTTAAAACGTAGAGAGATAGGGAGAGAGTGCGCGAGGGAGGGGGGTGGGAGAGATGAGAGAAAGTGAGGGAGAGAGAGGAAGTGTAAGTGAGAGAGAGAGAGAGAGCATGAAATTGTGTAAAAGTAAATGAGAAATAACTAAAGGATAAGAGATAGGGAGAAAGTTTAGAAGAAAGGGAGAGAGATATAACAATGTGTGAGGGAGAGCTAGGAAGAGGGCAATAAGAGGCTGAGAGTGAAAGGCTTGTGGGTGATGAATAGGGCGATAATAGCTGGGTGATGAATAGGCCAAGTGGGGAAGGGAGGTAGGGGAGATAAAGAGACGAGACTGCGAGAGAGAGATAGAGGGAGAGTGAGAGAGAGGTAAATGGAGGGAAATAGAGAATGAGAAAGAGAGGGAGAGCAAGTGGGAGAATTAGCAGGTGGGAGAGTCAAATAAAGGTTTGAGAGAAGAAAGTGAGAGAAAAAGGAGGGAAATAAAGAGAAGATGGGAGATCGAGAGGGAGAGAAAGAGCGATGTGGGGTGGGAGTTTTTGAGGGTTAGAATGGGGGAGAGATAAAGAGAGATATAGAGTGAGAGAGAAAGAATATAGAGCGAGAGGGATAATAAGAGAGAGATAGAGAGAGAAAGAGAGTGTTAGAGAGAGATAGGGGAGAGAGAGACGGTGAGAGAGAGTAACGGGGAGCAAACAAATAGATTCAAAGAATGAAGGATAGAGAATAGAGAGAAAGAGGGGTGTGAGTGAAAGATAGAGTGACCCCTAAACCCTATTCTCCTTCTTTCTGATAGAGAGATACCCAAGAGTTATGGGGAGAAGGGAGATAACAAGAGAGAGAGTAAGAGAGAGGGAGAGGAAGGGAAATAGAAAGAAACATTGACAAAAAGAGAGAAAGAGAGAGACAGATAGAAGCTAAAGAGAGTGAAGGAGGGAAAGGGGGATGAAGACAGGAAGGGAGAGAGAGAAGGATAAAGATAGAGTGATGAAACAAGGGAGGGAGAGGGAGAGAAAGGACTAAAGTGACGAAATTAGAAAGAAAGAAGGAAAGGAGGGCAGGAGAGAGAGAAAGAAAGTGAGAGAGGGAAGAGGAAAGAGATTGAGATAGAAAAAATGTAAGAGAGGTAAAGAGAGTAAAAGAAAATGGGAGAGATAGAGAGTGATAATGTGGAAGAGAAAGCAAGTAAGAAGTAGAAAGAGAAGAGGTAGAGAGAGAAATGGAGACAGAGTTAGAGAGGGAGAGAGATGGAGTGAAAGATAGAGAGTGATAGAGAGTGCAAAAGATGGAGTGCGAGAGAGGAATGGTGAAATTGGGAGAGAGAGGGATGAGTTAAAGAGAGAGAGAGTGCAAATGATGGAGAGCGAGAGAGATAAAGTGAGAGGGGGAGTAACAGTAAAAGCGAGAAGGTAGAAGAGTGACCAAGATTAAGAGAGGGAGAGAGAGGGTGAGGGAGTGAAAAATAAAGAGAGAGAAAAATAAGATTGAGAGTTGAGAGTAAGAGATTGA
>NW_018223543.1:118525-118778 GCF_001263595.1 Phalaenopsis equestris
ATTGAGAGTAAGAGATTGATATAAATAGTGAGAGTGAGAGAAAAGTGTGAGAGAGAGAGTGTGAGAGAGAAGCAAATTAAACTAAAAGAAAGGGGAAGAGAAAGCATGAAGAGTGAGAGAAAGAGCGAGAATGAGAGAAGAGAGAGAAGCAAGAGAAGATTCAGAGAGTAGAGAGAGTCAGAAAAAGATAATGTGATAGAAAGGGAGAGAAGAAGTGGAAGGGAGAGACGGAGGGATGGAAGGGATGGAGATA
>NW_018223543.1:118802-123638 GCF_001263595.1 Phalaenopsis equestris
GGGATAAAGAAGAGTGAGAAAAGGAGAACAAAAAGAGAGAAAGAGAAGAAAGAACAAAGGGATAAAGAAAAGTTAAAGAAGAATGGAGTAGAAGATAGAGTGAGTAAAAAGAAGAGAGTAAGAGAAGGGGAGAAAAAATTGGAGAGAGAGGAAGTGTGAGATTGAGAGAGAGTGAGAGGAAGAGAGAGAGGGAGAAAGAGGAAGGAGCGAGAGAATAAAGAGAGTATAGAAAAGGAGAGATCTCACCAGAGTGAGAAATAAATATATAGATATGGAGGGAGAAAGGAAAGATATAGAGAGAAAGATAGCAAGAGAGTGAAGAAGCGAGAGTGAGAGAGGGTGAGAATGGGATAGTGGGAGGGAAAGGAGAGAGTTTGAGAAGAAATATAGCTTAAGTGAGAGAGAGAGAGAGAGGGATTGAGAGCAAGATAGGCCAAGAGAGGAAGAGACAGAGAAAGGGATTGAGAGCGAGATAAGGCAAGAGAGAATGAGATAAAAGAGAGAGTAAGAGAAATGTGTGAGGAGAGAGGGACAAAAGAGGGAGCGAGATAGAGAGAAGGGAGAGAGTGAGAGAGTAGGGGACAGGAATGGGAGAGAGAGAGAGACAAGTGAGGAAGCAACAGAGAGGGAGAGAAGGAAGGAGAGAGAGAGATATAAGGTGAGATATAAGGAGAGAAATAGATGGAATTAAAGGTGGATAGAGGGAGATCGGGGCAAAGAAGTAGGGAATGGAAGAGAGAGGGATGAAGATCGATAGTGAGAGCAAAAGAAAGCAGAAGTGAGAGAGTGAGGGAGGGAGCGAGCGATAGTGAGATAGGAAGAGAGTGATCGAGAGAGTGAGGGAGATGGCATGAAAGAGGAAGAGAGAGAGAATAAAGACAATGAAGAGAGTAAATTGGGATGGAAAAAGTTTGTGAGATTAGAACAGAGAGGGATAAATAATAAGAGAAATAGAGCAAACAAAGCATTGGGAGGGAGAGAGATAAGGAGATACTAAGAGAGAGAGAGAGGGGAAACAATTAGAGAAAATTTTAGAAATAGAAGAGAGAAGGTGAGAACAAGGTTGAGGGAGCATGAGAGAGATAGAGATTGATAGTGGAAGCTATTATGTGAAGGAGATAGATAGAGCATGAGAGAGATAGAGGGTGGAATGGGAGCATGAAAGAAATATGAACAATATAGAGGGAGGTAAAAGAAAAATATAGGGTGAAGAAGAGAGATGGTGAGAGGACCACAACGTAGAGAGCTTAAGAGAGAGAGTAAGCAAGGGAACAAATGAGGGTGTGATAGAATAGAGAGAAGATGGAGAGAGTTGGAAGAGAGCGAGAGAGAGTGAGAGGGAGAGAGAATGTAAGGATGAGCAAGAGAAGAAAAGAAAAAAGGGCTCTGTAAAAATTTAAAAATAATGGATGGTGAAAAAAAATAATGGAAAGTGAATATAAGTGAATATAAGAGAGGTATCTAAATAAAGGGATGGAGAATGGGTGAGTGGAAAAGCAAGTGTGTGTGTGTGAGAGAGAGAGTCACAGAGGAAGTGAGATAGATAAGAATGAGTTAGAGAGAGTGCAGCGAAAAAGGATAATGCAAGCAACAAAGAGAGATTGTGAGAGAGAGATGAAGATAATGAGAGAGAGAACGAGAGAGTGAGAGAGAGGAAAGAAGAGATAGTAGGAAAAGAGAAAAGGAGATGTTGAGAGAGAGAGAGAGTAATAGAGCAAGAAAGAGAGGGAAATAGTGAGAGGGAGAAGAGAGAGAGAATAGAGAGCAAAAGAGAGATAGAGTAAGTAAGAAAGAATGATTGAGAGAATGAGGGAGATAAAGGAGGGAGAGTTGTAGTAAACAAGAGAGGGAGAGGGAGAGGGAGAGAGAGTTAAAGAGAGGATAAGAGGGGCATATAGAGACGAATGAGTGAAGATAGGAAGCAAAAAGGAGAGAGTTAAAGAGAAGGTGAGATGGGAAGAGAGAGAGGAATGAATAAAGATAGTAAGTGAGGAAAGGGAGAAAGGTGGGGGAGGTTTTGGAGGTGTGTATGGCTTTAGAGTGGGGTAGGGATAGAGAGATAGAGAAAGAGAGATTGAGTGGGAGTGGGAAGAGAGAGATAGAGCAAGAAGTGAAATTGAGAGAGCGAGTGATAGAGAATGAGAGAAGAGAGTAAGAGTGTTAATAAAAGAGAGGGAGAGAGAGAGAGTAAGAAAGCAAGATAGAGAGAGAGGGAGCAATAAAGTGAGAGGGAGAGGTAAGAGGGGAGATTGAGATTGTGAGTGCAAGCAAAAGAAAGTGGGAGAGAGCAAGGGTGAGACGAAGCAAGCAAGAAAGAAAGTGGGAGGAGAGATATATTAGGGATAAGGGGGAGGAAGGCAAGAGGAGAGATAAAAATAGAGAGAGTGAGAGATGAGGGACATATAGAGAATCAAATATAGGAAAAGAAAGAGAGAGATTGTGTGTTAGAAAGAGGGAGAGCTCAAAACAGAGTGAGAGAAAGGATGGATTAAATGAGAGAATATGTAAAGAGAGAGTGAGTGAGATGAAAGGAGAGAGAGGTGATGAGAGAGAGGGGGAGAGAGAGAGAGTGAGAAAAAGAAGGAGAGTTAAAGAGGATAAGATGGAAGGAGAGAGATAGAGGGAGTGAAGGTGAGATGGAAGGCATGTTTAAGCTAATAGGAGAGAGAAGGAGAGAGAGAGAGAACATAAGAAAAGAGAAAGAGAGAAATAGGGAGGCTAAGAGATGGTTAGAGAGAAGAAGAGATAGACAAAGATATCAAGAGCAAGAAAGGGTAAGAAACATAGAGATTGATGGGAGTGCTAGAGAAATGAGTGAAGATAGCGACAAACGAGAGTGTGTCATAGTGGGAGGGAGAGATAATCACTTCCTTGTTTATCTTCCTCACTTGCTTGTCTTTCTCTCTCTCACTCTTTCTTACTATTCTCTATCTTACTCGCTCACTCCAACTCGCTCTCTCTCACTTCAAATATCACTCACAATCACTTTCTTGCACTCTCCCTCTTACTATCTCTCTCTCTCGCTCACTCTCCATGCTCTAATCTTTGTCTCACTATCTCTCTCCCTCTTCACTAATTCTCTCTTACTTTCTCTTCTTGCTTCGCCAACTTTCTCCGCTCCTCTTTCTCTCTCCTCTCCCCCACCTCTCTCTTACACTCTTACCCTTTCACTCACTCTTATTTTATCTCTTGCTTTGCTCTTGCTCTCTTTCACTCACTCTTATTTTATCTCTTGCTCTTGCTCTCTCTTCTCATGCTCTTCATTCTCTCTCCCTCTCTGTGTAATCCTCTCTCATAACTTATCTCTCCCCTGCTCTCTCTACCCTCCACTCTCTACCTTTATCCTTTCCATCTCTCTTTCTTGCTCTCTCTCTATTTTTTATTCTCTCTCTTTCTCAGAGGTTATATCTTGCTCTCTCACTCTCTCATTATCTCTCTATATTTCTCTCTCTTCATTTTTTTGTCTGTCTCATTTGCTTAGACTATCTTACTCACTCTTCTCCCTCATATTTTTTTATCACAATCTTCTCTCTCCCTCTACACCCTCCTGTCATTTTTTATCTCTTTGTCTCTCTCTCGCACACTCTATCTTCCTCTCCCTTGCTCTCTCCTCTCTCTCTCTTTCTCAATTTCTTGCTTCTCTCGATCTCTCTTGTCTTCACTACCTTACTATCTCTCTCCCTCCATCTTTTTTTACTATCTCATCCTCTCTTTTTATTTATCTTCTGCTCTTTTTACTCTTACTCTCCTCTCCTCTCTCTCTCTCTCTCTCAAACTCTTATCTCTCTACTTCATCTTTCTCTCTCTTTATCCATATCTCCTTTTACCTCACTTCCTCTACCTTTATCCCTCTCTCCTCCCACAATCTATCCCTTTCACTCTTTCTCTCTTGAACTCCCTCTTTCTCCCTCCCTCCCTCTCTCTCACTCGCTTGCCCTCTATCTCTCTATCTCCCTTTCTCTCACCTTTCTCTCACCTTTCTCACACTATCTTCTCTATGTTCCTTTATCTCTTTCATTCTCTCTAACACTCTTACTCTTCTCTTTTGCTCTCTCCCACTCTATTTCTCTCGCCCTCATTCTTTCTTTTTCTCTCTATTTCTCTCTTCCACTTTTTTTCTCACTCCATCTCTCTCCCTCACACCCTCCCTCCATCTCCATCTCCTATTAAGCCTCCTTTTATCTTTCTCTCCTTCATCACTTTTCAATGATCTTGATCTCTACCAATTTCTCTCTCTCTCTCTCTCTCTCCTACGATCTTGCCCAATGACTCTCCCACCCTCTTTCTTCCTCTTTTCTATACTCTTACTCTATCTACCTCTTTCTTTTTCTCCCACTTTCTCCCATCTCTCTCCATCTCCACCCCATCTCTATATCACTATCTCACACTCTCTCCCTCAATCTCCTCTCTCTTAAATCTCTATATCATGTTTCTTTCTATCACTCTCTCCCTCTCTCACCTTACCTCCTTCTCTTCCTCTGCCTCTCTTGCTCTCAGTTCTCTCTCTTTTTTTTCTTGTGCTCTTTTTCTCCCTTCTTATATCTCTTGCACTAACAACCTCTCTATCCCCTTTATCCCCCTCTGTCTCAACTCTCCATCTCTCCCTCCCACTTTTCTCTTTCATTCTATACTTCACTCTAGCTCGCACTTTTCTATTTCCATCCCTCCCTCCCTCCATCCTTCCCTTCTTTTTCTCTCCTCTAATATCTATATTCTCTCTCTTACTATTTTTCTCTTGCTCTACATCCTTTGCACTCATTTTTAATCTCTTCACCTTTCCACTACACCACTACACTTTGTCACCCCCATTCTCACTCCCACTTTATCTCACTATTG
>NW_018223543.1:123792-125944 GCF_001263595.1 Phalaenopsis equestris
TTCTCTCTTCATCTTTCTCCCTCACTCTCCCTCTTAGTCTCCTTCTATTGCTCTTGCTCAATATCTCTCACACCCTCTTGTTTCATCTCTCAGTCAATCTCTATCACCCTCCCTCCCTCAATCTTTCTCTCTCTGGGACTCCCTCTCTCTTCTTTTGTTTTATTGCTCCTACCTCTCTCAGGTTCTCTCTCTCACTCTCCATTGCAATCTCTATCTCCCTTTAACTCTCTCTCTCTTGCTCACCCTCTATCTTTCTCTTTCTTTTTCTTCCGCTCTTGTTTTCTCTCACTCACTCTCTTTCTTGATTACACTCTCTATTTATCCTCTCACTCTTCCCTTTTTCTTCTCTCTTCCCATTCCTCCCACCCTCTCTTCCTTTCTCTCTCTGTCCCTCTCCTTCTCTATCTACCCCACTCTTTCTAGCCCTATCTCCCTCCCTCCCTCCCTCCATCCCTCCCTTTTTATGTCTCATTCTCTTTCTTTTTTTCTTTTGTTCTCTCTCCATATCTCCCTCAGTCCTTCTTTCCCTCCCTCTCACTCTATCCCTCTCTCTTTTATCTATCCCTCCCTTGCTCTTTGAATCTCTCTCTTCATTACTCTTGTTGTCTCTCGCCCTCTCATGTCATTCTCTCTTCTCGTAGTTTTGTTCTCCCTCTCTTTATCTCTCTTTCTCTCCATATCCTTCTTTATTTCTCTTACTATCTCTCACTTCATCATTTTCTCTCCCTCACTTTTCCTTCTCCTCTCTCTCTCACTCCCTCTTACTCTCTCTTCTCTCACTATCTTTCCTCTCTCTGTCAATCTATTTATTGTGCTCATATTCTTCTTATTCTCACACTCCATCTTGGTCTTCCTATCTCTCCCTTTCTCATTCACTAAACAATTCTCTCACCCTCTCTTCCTTATTGTTATCTCTTTCTCCTCTCGCTCATTTTGTTTCACTCACCCCCTCTCTTCCTTGCTGTCTTATTCTCCCCCTTAATTATTTTTTCTCTCTTCCACTCGTACCACTCTCTATCACTCATGATCTCCTTGTCTCCTCTCTATTCTTACTCTCTCCCTCTCTCCCTTCTCAATTACTCACTCGCCCCCTTCTTTTTTACCTCTCTCGCCATTCCTCTCCTTATCTCTCTTTTTCTTCATCTCTCTTTCTCTCTTTCTTTCTCACTCTCCCTCTAGCTCTTCCACCCTCTCACTATTTTTTTTCACTCTCTAGCTCTCTCCGTGTTTCTCTCTCTCATCTCTCTCACTATTTCTTCCTCCTTTTCTAGCTCAATCTTCATTTTCTTTCCATTCTATATCTAGCTATGTCTCACTCTCCCCATCTTTCTCACTCTCGCTCTTTATTGCTATCTCTTTCTCTTGCTCTCTCTCTCTCTCGCTCCCTTTTTTTGCCTCTTAATATTTCTCTCTTTCAATCTTCTCATGGATTCTCCCTCCTTTTTGCTTTTCTCCCACACTCTCCTTTTCCTCTCACCCTCTCTCTCAGTCTGCATCAATCTAGTTATGTCTCACTCTATTCAAGTCAGTGTCATTCTCTCTCGCCTCCCTCTCTTACCTCTCACTCTCTCTATCTCTCTGTTGCTCTTCTTTATCCCTCTCTTTTGCACCTCACTCTCTCCTTATCCTTAACTCTCTCCACTTATCTCAATCTCTTCTACCCTTTCTCTTTCTTCTCAATCACCCACTCTCTCTCTTTCTTCGCTCATTCTCACTCTCTCTATCTTTCCTTCATGCTCTCTCCAACTACATATACTTATCTCCTGCAATCTTCTTTATCTCTCTAACTCTCGTTTCTCAATATCTATTGATTCATCTCCCCATGCCTCCCTCACTCTTTTGATATATCTCCCTCTATCTCTTCCTCTCTTTTGCACGCCCACCCTATCCTTATTGCTCTCTCTCCTCTCTCTATTGCTCTCTCTCTTACACCCTACCTCCTCCCAATCTCTTACTCTCTCTCCATCGCTCTCACACTCTCTTGCTTTGACCCTCCCACTCACTCTATCTCTTTCTATCTTTTGCTCCCTCTCTCACACACACATTTCTCCCCCTCTCTATCTTCCCCTCTCTTCCTTTCTTACTCTCCCTCCCTCCCTCCCTCCCTCTCTCTTCCTCTCCCTCTCCTTTTTTCACTCCCTCTCCCTCTTTA
>NW_018223543.1:125973-127926 GCF_001263595.1 Phalaenopsis equestris
CTTTCCCTCTCACTCAACGACCACTCTCTATTCACTGACCCTTTCTCTTTTTCTATAAATCCTTACCTAACTCTCTATTTACTCTCTTGCCCTTTCTCTTGTCTCTGTCTCCATTCTTTCTCTCCTCATCACACCCTCTCTCTCTCATTATTCTCTATCTCAACTCCTTTCCATCCCACACTATCTCTCAATCATCTCTATCTTAAGTGATAGAGAGGGGCGAGAAAGATAGAACAGGAGAGAAATAGAAACAAAAGAGAGAGTGAAGGAAGAGAGGGTTAGAGAGAGTGCGTGTGAAAGAGAGATAAAGATGTGTGTGTGAGAGAGGGAGGAAGTGAAAAAGGAAGGGAAAAAGTGAGAAATAGAAGCATAAGAGAAAGTGAGAAATAGTGAGAGAGAGTGTGTGATAAGGGGAGGGAGAGAAGAGAGCAATACGAAGATAGAGTGAAGGGTGAGAAAAAGAGAGTGAGTGATAAAGAAAGAGAAAGAGAAAGCAAAAAGCGAAAGAAGTAAGAGTGATAAAAGAGAAAGCATGAGAATGAGAAATTGAGAGAGATAGAGGGGAGTGAGAAAGATTAGAGAGAGGAAGGAACAACAAGAGAGAAACAGTGGTAGAATAGTGAGTGAGAAAGAGAAAGAGAAAGAGAGTGAAAGAGAGGGTAAGAGTCAAATTAAAATTCAATATAAAGGAGCAATAGAGGGAGAGAGAGAAATATAAAGAGAAGAGAGTGTATGGGCGAGAGAGAGAGAATGAGAGAGGAAGGAAGATGGATAGGAAAAAAGTAGAGCGAGAGTGGGAGTTATAGAGAGTGTTCGTGTGCTGTGAGTGAGAGAGGAGATAAAGAGAGAAGTTAGAAAGAGACAGATGGAGAGGGAGGGAGAGAGAGAAATAAAGAGAGTGAGAAAAAGGAGAAAGAGAGAAAGAGAGAGAGAGACAAATAGAGAGAGTGATAAAAAAATGTGTGGAATAACAAGAGACAGAGACCAAAGAGCGATAATAGAGAGCAACAAAAGAAAGAACAAGAGAGATAGAAAGTGCAAGAGAAAAAGAAAGCAAGATAGAACAAAGAGTGAGAGAGAGAGAGCAAAAAGGCAAAAAGGGAGAGATTATGAAAAGAGAGATAAAAGGAAGATGTTAGAGATATTGAAGAGAGAGTGCGAGCGAGAGAGGGAGAGAAAGGGATAGATAAATAGGGATAGAAGAGTGTGAGGGAAGAGAATGTGAAGAGGGAGAGAGAGAAAGAGAGAGTGCTGGATAAATGGATAGAAAGAGTGAAAGGAGCAAGAGAAATAGGAGAGAGCAATAGAATAGAAGACGGGAGAGTAAGAGCTAGGGAAATTTAACTCAAAATGGTAAAAAGAGAGTAGGAGAGTGAGGGCGTAAGAGTGAACGTGAATTGAAGAGACAAGGAGCGATAATGGGAGAGAAACAACGAGAGACTTATAAGAAGAAAATAAAATGAAGTAAGAGAAAGAAAGAGCTGGATGGAGAAAGAAAGACATTGGGTGCAAGAGAGAGATAGAGAAAGAATTGAGGGAGGAATGGAATGAGTGAGTCATAGAGAAATGTGGAGGGACAGAGAGAGGGAGAGATAGAGGAAGGCAGGGAAGAGCAAACAAAAGAGAGGGAGGGAGAGGGATAGAAAGTTAGAGAGACAAGAGAGATCAGATATGATAGATAGAAAGCGATAGGGATAAAGAGAGTGTGAGAGAGAAAGAGATAGAGCGGGAGGAAGAGAGTAAGAAAATATGTTCTCCATTTCTTTTCCCTCACTTGCTCTATCTCTATCTCTCTCCTACTCACAATCCTTTCTAGTTCTTTCTCTCCCACCCACTTGCTTGCTTTTTTCCTCCCTCTACCTTTCTCTCTCTCACACACACAAGCCCTCTCCTTCCATCTCTTTCTTTCTCTCTTTGTCCCGCTTTATATATCTCTTACTCTTCCTCTCTTTC
>NW_018223543.1:127936-136125 GCF_001263595.1 Phalaenopsis equestris
TCCCCTCATCGTTCCCTTCTTTCCCTCAATCACTAATGTCACTCAATATTTACAGTATCTCTCCTGATCCCTGTCTTTGTCTCGCCTTATATATCTCTTACTCTTACTCTCTTTCTCTCACTCACTAATGTCACTCACTATTTATACTATATCTCCTGATCCCTGTCTTTCTTCCTCACTTTTTATCCCATTCTTTCTCTCTTATTCCCCCTCTCACTTCGTCTATCTAACTCTCTCTCGCTTCCTCTCTATCTCCTTCTCTCTTTTCCTCCTTGTACCTCTCCCCTCCCTCCCTTTATCCCTCTCCCTATTCCTCTACCAATCTCTCTCCCACTCACTCATACTTCTCTCTATCCTTTGATCTCTCAATCCATATTTCACAATATTTCTTGGTATAAGAAAGAAATGGACAGTGGAAAGGAGTGAGAGAGATTGAAGAGAGAGAGGGACTGAAAGAGAGAAAGAGAGTGAGAAAAAAATATTGAGAGAAGTTAGAGCAATGGAAGATAAAGCAAGAGGAATGAGAGAGAGAGAGAGAGTGCGGAAGAGCAAGATAATGAGGGGAGGATGAGAAGGAGATATAGGAGAGAGGGAGAGAGTGCGTAAAAGAGAGAAAGAGATAAGTGAGAGAGGAAGATTAAGACAAAGAGTGAGAGAAATGTGAGTGAGAGAGAAAGCATGAAGAACATATAGTATTAAAGAAGAGAGTCAAAGAAAGAGAGAGAGCGGAAGGGCATGAGAGAATGAGAGAGAGGGAGAGAGCAGACAGATGAGGGAGAATGAGAGAGTGTGTGAAAGAGATGGAGTGAGAGAGGAAGAGAGGGGGAGATAAGAAAAAGTGAGGGAGTTAGAGGGAGAAAATATAGAGAAGAGACAAAGAGATGAGTTAGATGGAGGAGAAAGAGGGAAGAGAGTGAGAGTGAGGGAGGGAGAGTAGGAGAGTGAGAGAGTACTGATAGAGTAATAAAGAGAAAGAGTAGAGAGAGGATAGAGGAAGAGAGGGAGTGAGGGAGAGAAAAATAGAAAAATTAAGGAATGGGAGAAACAAGGAGAGATGGAAGGAAAGAGGGTGAGAGAGAGGGTGAAAAGGAGGGATGAAGGGTGTAAAAGGGAGATTATGAAAGCTAGAATGAGAGGGAGAGAGTGTAAGATAGAGGGAGAGAGTGAGGGAGGTTGAGAGAGAAAAGTGTGAGAGAGTGATAATGAGAGAAATAGAATGGAGGTGAGGGGGAAAGAGAGAGTAAGTGAGAGCGAGATGTGGAGAGAGAGAGGGTCAGAGGAGGGGTGGAGAGAGAGGAGGATGGTTAAAGATATAGGGAAAGCTGGGAAAGAGGGAGGGTGAGAGAGAGATATAGGGAGAGAGGGAGGGTGAGAGAAGGGGTGGATAGAGGGAGTGAGAGAGAGTAAGAGAGAGGTGAGAGAGGGGAAAAAGTGGAAGGGAGAGGAGGAGAGCGGGACGGATGGAGAAAGATAGAGAGCAAGAGAGGGAGTGAGAGCGAGAGACAGAATAGGAGGGCGAGATCAAGAGCGAGTGAAGAGACAGAATAGCAGGGCGAGATCAAGAGCGAGTGACAGATAAGTGAGATAAAGGAGATAGAGAAAGTGAGGGAAAGTGTGAGAGAAAAATAAAGAGAGTAAGGGAAGAGAGTTGAGAGAGTGAGGAAAGAAGAGAGGAAGGTGAGAGAGGGAATAAAGTAGAGATGGAGGGTGTGAAAGTATAAGAGCTATAATGAGAGGGAGAGAGAGTAAGATAGAAGAGGGAGTGAGGGATGTAGAGAGAAAAAAGAGTGTGAGATAAGAGAGTATAAGAGAAGAAAAGAGTCATAGAAAATGAGAGAGAGTTGAGAGGTGATAATGAAGGGGGAGAGAGAGAATTATAAGAAAGAGAGACTTGTGATGGGAAATTGAGGGTGAGAGAGGTGAAGAGAGAGAAGAGAGAGGGTAAGAGAGAGGGAGGATGGTTAGAGATAGAGGGAGGGAGAGGAGGGAGGAATGGAGGGAGTGAGAGAGAGCAAGGGAGAGTGAGTGAGAGAGGGAGAGAAATGGAGAGAGAGTGAGAGAGTGAGAGAGAGGAAGAGGGACATAAAGTGGGAGAGATATTGAGAGAGGGGGTAAAGATAGCAAGGAGTGGGACAGAGACATAAGAGGGAGGGAGAGTGATAGAGAGGTGGATAAAGAAAGAGAGAGTGGGAGGGAGGAATAGATGAAAAGATGGGAATTAAGCGAGTGAGGCGAAGGGTATGAGAGCGAGCGTGTCTAAAAAGGTGAGAGATTGCGACAGAGGTAGAGTAAAAGAGAGATTGAATGGTGAGTGATAGAGAGGGAGACTGATAGAGAGGGAGAGAGAAATCTTGAGAGTATGAAAGAGGGAGGGAGAGTGAGAGAGAGCATCAGAGTGCTTGTACATTAAAGGCAGTGTACATTAAAGGCTTGTACATTAAAGGTAGGGAGAGTGAGCAAGAGAGAAGGGGGATAGAAAGAGAGAGAAAGATATAAATAGATTACAAGCGAAGAGGAAGAGTGAGAGGGAGGGAAAGTGAGATATAATGAGAGAGGAGAAAAGAGAGAGATACAGGAAAGAAGTGAGTGAGAGGGAGAAAAAGCAAGAATGAGAGTGAGAAATAGTGAAAAAGATGTCACAAAAATAGAAAAAAATGGAAAATAAAGTGAGAGATTGAAAGAAAGAAAAAAATTAGAGTGTTTGAGGGGGAAAAAGAGATCAGAGACAGTAAGACAAAGAGGGGGAGAGAAAGGGAGAGACATATAAAGAGTGGGTAGTTAAAGGGCTATTGGGAGAGGAAGGGAGAGACCAAGGACAAAGTGAGCAATAGATTGAGGTGAGAGAGGCCAAAGTGAGAGAGAGAGTGAGAGAAAGAGAGAAGACAATAAAAGAAGAGGATAAAAGAGAGGAAAGCATAGAAAGGGAGGAAAGAGAAATTTATCTCCACTCTCTTTCTCACTCTCCCTCTCTCTCTCACTCTAACTCTCTCTTCTCTCTTCTCCATCTCTCCCTCACTCCCTTCCTTTATTACTTCTACTTCTCTCTATCACCCTAGCTCTCCTAGCTCTATTTTTCTTTCTCTCTCTCATTTATTTCTCACTCTTCATCTCTCTCGCACTTCTTGGTCTACCTCCCTCTCTCTCACTGTATCTCTTCTATTTCGCTAATTTTCTCTCTTTCTCTTCACTCGTTCGCTGCCTATCTTTTCTTTCCATCTCTCTCTCTCCCCCACCTTCTGTAGCTTTTCTCACTCCTCTCTCATCTTTCTCTCTCCCACTTCTCTAGCTGTTTCTTTTTCGAACCTGTCTCTTTCTTCTCTCCCTTCTTCTCCCACTTTTTCCTCGCACTTTTTCCTCGACTTTTTCCTCGCACTCTCTATCTGTCTTTACCTAACTTTATCTTTCTCTCTTGTTCTTGCTCTTGCTCTTGCTCTCTTTTTTCTCTCGCTTTCTATCTCTAACTCATTTCTATCTCATGCACTCTCTCTCTTCTACTCTCATTCTAACTCTCCTTCCCTCTCTCTCTCATTTTATTCCTCTCTCTATCCCTCTATATTTCACTTTTTTTCTATCTTTCATTCTCCAGATCTTTATCCCTCTATCCATCTCCCTCTCTCCTCATCTCTCTTACACTTTCTTTATCCTACCCTCTCTTTTGGTTTTTCTCTTTCTATCTTTTGCTCCCTCTCTCAGGTCCCCCACTCTCCCCTATCTATCTCTCCCTTCCTTTCTCTTTAACTGTCACTCTCTCTCCTATCTTTCCCTCCCTCCCCTCCTCTCCCTGTAACTCTCTCGCTCCCACTCCATCTCTCTTTCTATACTCTCTTGCTCTCTCTCACTCATGCTCACTTTCTCTTGCTCACACTTTCTCTCTTCTGTTCCCACTCCCTCACTCTCCCTTTCTCTTTCTCTCACCCTCTCTCTCTCTTGTAGATTCGATCTCCATCTGCCTTTGCTTATCTTCCTCTCTTCCTTATCTTTCTCTCTCACTCTTTCTTGCTATTCTTTATCTTACCCTCTCACTTCAAATATCACTCAAAATCACTTTATTGCTCTCTCCCTCAAGTTCACTCGCTATTCTCTATCTCTTTATCTCACTATCTCTCTCCCTCTTCATCTCATTCTCTCTCTTACATTCTCTTTCTGCATCTCCAACTTTCTCTGCTTATCTTTCTCTCTCCTCTCCGCCACCCCTCTTATAATCTTAGCCTTTCACTCACTCTTACTTTGTCTCTTGCTCTTGCTCTCTCTTCTCTCTAGCTCACTCTCATGCTCTTTATTCTCTCTCCCTCTTGGTGTCATCCTCTCCCACAATTTATCTCTCCCCTGCTCTCTCCACCCTTCACTCTCTACCTTTATCCTCTCTATCTCTCTTCCTTGCTCTCTCTCCATTTATTGTTCCCTCTCTTTCTCAAAAGTTCTATCTCGTTCTCTCAATCTCGCTCTCCCTCCTTTATTTTGTCTGTCTCATTTGCTAAGTCTATTTCACTATCTCTTCTCCCACATCTTTTTCTCTTTCGATCTGATCTTCTCTCCCTCTCTACACTCTCCTCTCATCCTCTCTCTCTGTATCTCCCTCGCACACACTCTCTCCCTCTTCCTTTCTCTCTCTCTCCTCCCTCTCTTTGTCAATTTCTTGCCTCTCTCGATCTCTTATGTCTTCACTACCTCACCATCTCTCACTCTCTCCATCTTTTTTACTGTCTCATCCTCTCTTTAAATCACTTTCTCTTCTTATTTCTCTTCTGCTCTTTCTCTACTTTTACTCTCATCTCTTCTCTTGCTCTCTCTCGCTCTCTCAAACTCTTTTCTCTCTACTTCCTCTCTTTCTGTCCTTTTATCCCTCTCTCCTCCCTCACATCCTCTTCCTTTATCCCTCTATCCTCCCACAATCTCTCCCTTTCACACTTTCTCTCACTATTTCTCTCTTGACCTCCCTCTCTCTCACTCCCTTACCCTCTATCTCCCTATCTCCCTTTCTCCCTTTCTCTTACCTTTCTCTCACCTTTCTCACACTATCTTCTCTATGCTCCTTTAGCTTTTTCATTCTCTCTAACACTCTTACTCTTCTCGTTTGCTTTCTTCATTGCTCTCACTCTCATTTTCTCTCTTTCTCTCTCCCACTTTTTTCTCACTCCCTCTCTCTCCCCCTCACACCCTCCCTCCATCTCCATCTTTTTCCCAAGCCTCCTTTTTTTCTCTCTCTCCTCCATCTCTTTTCCATGATCTCAATCTCAATCAATTTATCTCTCTCTCTCTCTCTCCTCTATGATCTTGCTCAATGACTCCCACCCTCTTTCTTCCTCTTTTTCTATACTCAGTCTATCAACCTCTTTATTTATCTCTCACTTTCTCTCGTCTCTCTCCCTCTCCACGCCCTCTCTATATCAATATCTCACACTCTCTCCCTCAGTCTCCTCTCTCTTAAATCTCTCTATCATGTTTCTTTCTCTCACCCTCTCCCTCAACCTCTTTCTTTATCTCTCGCTTTCTCTCATCTCTCTCCCTCTCCACGCCCTCTCTATATCAATATCTCACACTCTCTCCCTCAATCTCCTCTCTCTTAAATCTCTCTATCATGTTTCTTTCTCTCACCCTCTCCCTCTCTCACCCTACCTCCTTCTCTTCCTCTACCTCTCTTGCTCTCATTTCTCTCTCTCTCTCTTATCTTTTGCTCTTTTTCTCCTTCCTTATGTCTCTTACACTAACAACCTCTCTATCTGATTTATCCCCCTCTTCCTCAACCCTCCATCCCTCCCTCCCTCTTTCCTTTCTCGCTCTGTACTTCCCTCTAGCTTGCACTTTTCTATTTCTATCCCTCCCTCCCCTCATCGTTCCCTTCTTTTTCTCTCTCTCTCAAAATATCTACATTCCCTCTCTTATTATTTTTCACTAGCTCTACATCCTTTGAACTGTTTTTTAATCCCCACCTTTCTACTACACTTTCTTTCTTTGTCACCCCTATCTCACTACCACTTTATCTCTCTACCGCTATTAGGCCTCCTTTCTCTCTGTTCATCTCTATCTCTATCTACCTCTCTCTTACTCTCCCTCAATCTTTCTATCTCTTTTTGTCTCTTTTTATTGCTCCTACCTCTCAGGTTCTATCTCTCACTCTCTATTGCAATCTATATCCCCTTTAACTCTCTCTCTTGCTCACCCCCTATCTTCTTCTTTTTATAGCTCCTGCTCTTGTTTTCTCACTCTCTTTCTTGATTGCACTCTCTATTTATCCTTTCACTCTTCCCTTTTTCTTCTCTCTTCCCATCCCTCCCACCCTCTCTCTCTCCCTTTGTCCCTCTCCTTCTCTATCTACTCCTCTCTCCCTCCCTCCCTACCTCCTTTCTTATGTCTTATTCTCTCTTTTTTTTCTCTCTTTCTCTCTCCATACTCGCTCAGTCCTCTCCTTCTCTCTCACTCTATCCCTCTCTCTTTTATCTATCCCTCCCTTGCTTTTTTGATCTCTCTCTTCATTACTCTTGCTCTCTCTCACCCTCCTATGTCATTCTCTCTTCTCTCAGTTTTGTTCTCCCTCTCTTCAGCTTTTTTTCTCACCATATCATTCTTTATTTCTTTTATTATCTCTCACTTCATCATTTCCTCTCCCTCGCTCTTCCTTTCCCTCCCTCTCTCACTCCCTCTTACTCTCTCTTCTCTCACTATCTTTCTTCTCTCTGTCAATCTCTTTATTGTGCTCATATCTTTCTTATTCTCTCTATCTCTCTTGGTCTTCTTATATGTCCCTTTCTCATTCACTAAAACATTCTCTCACCCTCTCTTCCCTATCGTTATCTCTTCCTCCTCTCGCTCTCTTTGTCTCACTCGCCCCCTCTCTTCCTTGTTGTCTTATTCTCCCTCTTAATTATTTTTTCTATCTCTTCAACTCGTCCCACTCTCTATCACTCCTGATCTCTCTATCTTCTCTCTACTATACACTCTCTCTCCCTCTCTATTACTCACTCTCCCTCCCTTCTCTTTCTAACTCTCTCACCATTCCTCTCCTTCTCTCACTCCCATTCATCTCTCTTTGTCTCTTGCTTTCTCACTCTCCTTCTAGCTCTACCTCCCTCTCACTACTTTTTTCTCACTCTCTCTAACTCTCTCCCTCTTTCTCTCTCTCTCTCTCTCATCTCTCTCATGTCTCATGATTTCTTCCTCCTTTTCTAGCTCAATCTTCATTTTCTTTCCATTCTATCTCTAGCTCTATCCCACTCTCCCCATCTTTCTCACTCTCATTCCTCATCACTCCCTCTTTCTCTTGCTCTCTGTCTCTCGCCCTTTCTATGCCTCTCAATATTTCTCTCACAATCTTCTCATAGATTCTCCAGCCTTTTCTCTTTTCTCCCACACTCTCCTTTTCCTCTTACCCTCTCTCTCAGTTTACATATTTCTAGTTATGTCTCACTCTATTCAAGTCTATTCAAGTCAGTCTCAAGTCTCATTCTCTCTTCTCTCTCTCTTACCTCTCACTCTCTCTATCTCTTTGTTGATCTTTTCTATCCCTCTATTTTGCTCCTCATTCTCTCCCTAACCTTAATCTCTCCACCTCTCTCATCCTCTTCTACCCTTGCTCTTTCTTCTCAATCGCCCGCTCTCTGGCTTTCTGTGCTCATTCTCGCTCTCTCTCCTTCTCTTTCCTTCACGCTCTCTCCCACTATATATACTTATCTCCTGCCATCTTTTTTATCTCTCTAACTCTCGTTTCTCAATCTCTCTTGATTCATATCCCTATGCTTCCCTCAATCTTTTGATATATCTCCCTCTATCTTTTGCTCTCATTTGCACTCCCACCCTCTCCTTATTGCTCTCTCTCTCACACCATACCTACTCCCACTCTCTTCCTTTGTCTCCATCGCTATCACACTCTCTTACTTTGACCCTCTCACTCACTCTATCTCTTTTTATCTTTTGCTCCCACTCTCTCTCTCACACCCACACTCACCCACACTTTCTCACTTTCTCTATCTTCCCCTCTCTTCCTTTCTTACTCTCCCTCCCTTGCTCTCTCTCCCTCTCCTTTTTTCACTCCCTCTCCCTCTTTATCTCTCTCTTATCTCTTTCTTTTATATCACTCTCAGGCTCTCTTTCTCTTTCTTCACTCTCTCTCTCACTCCATGACCACTCTCTATTCACTGACCCTTTCTCTTTTTCTATGAGTTTTTATTGAAATCTCCATTTACTCACTCTTT
>NW_018223543.1:136293-142125 GCF_001263595.1 Phalaenopsis equestris
GCAAAGAGGTTTGAGGTTGACAAAATGAGAGGGGGGTGGAAGGAGGGTGATCAGGAATGAAATTAAAGAGAAAAAATAGAGGGAACGAGAAAGGGAGAAAAATATCGAGAGTAAATTAAAGAGAGGAGTGAGGAAAAAGTAGAGAGAAAGAGGGAGTGGGGGAGAGTGAGAGTGAAATTGAAAAGAGATAGAGAGAGTACGAGACCAATAAAAGGAGAAAATAATGAGGAAATATAGAGCAAGAGAGGACAAGAAAGACAACAAATGTGTGAAAGATAAGGAGATAGAAAGAGAGATGGGGGAAGGAGGGAGAAGCGGAGTTAGATATGTGTGAGAAAGTGAGAAATAATGAGAGGTAGATGAGGGTAGAGAAATGATAGAGGCAACATAGGCAAGTGTGATCCATTGAATAAGAGAAAGGGAAGGAGAGGAATATAAAAAGATTGAGAAAGAGAGCTTCAGAAAAAGTGTGAAAAAAAAGAAATTTAGAGAGAAAGCAAGAGAGAGAGAGAGTGATAAAGAGAGAGTGAGGGAGGAAGTGTGAGTAATAATGAAGAGATGGGAGAGAGAGGATAGTGAAATAGAGAGAAGATGGAGTGAGGGAGGGGAGAGGAAGTGAGATGTAGTGAGAGAGAACACATGACAGAGAGGGAAGTTAGAAAGAGAGATGGAGAGGGAGGGAGAGAGGGAGAGAGAGAAATAAGGAGAGTGAGAGAACAAAGAAAGAGAGAAAGAGAGAGATAGAGAAATGGAGAGTGATAGAAAAACTGTGGAGTGTGAGAGAAACTAAGAAACAATGAGAGAGAGTAAATGGGGATAGATAGAAATGGGAGGCCATAGAGCGATAATAGAGAGCAACAAATGAAAGAGCAAGAGAGATATAAAGTGCAAGAGAGCAAGAAAGTGAGATAGAAGAAAGAGTGAGAGAGAGAGAGAGAGCAAAATGGGAGAGATTATGAAGGAGCGAGATAGAAGGAAGATGTGAGAGAGATTAAAGAGAGAGACCGAGTGAGAGAGGGAGAGAAAGAGATAGATATATAGAGATAAAAGAGAGAGTGAGGGAAGAGGAATAATATAGAGTGAGCAAGAGGGAGAGGGAGGGAAATCAAGAAATTGGGTGTGAGAGAGATAAAGCGAGATGGAGAAATAGACTAGGAGGGAGAGGGATGAAGGAAGAAGAGAGAGATTGAGGGAGTGTGTGTGAGAGAGCTTGAGAGAATAGGAGAAAAAGTGAGTGAGATATAGTTGGGGATAGAGAGAGAAAGAGTGAGAGGAGATGAAGAGAAAGCTTTAGAATATAGAGCAAAAATGAGAATAGAGAAAAGAGAGAGGGAGAGCAAGACTGAGTGAAAATGAAGAGAGAGAAAGGAATTGAGAGATGGGAGAGAGATGATAGAGAGAGAAGTGAGAGTGAGGGAAGAGGGAATAGAGAGATGGTGTGATGAGAGAGAATGTGAAGTCGGAGAGAGAGAAAGAGTGCTGGATAAATGGATAGAAAGAGTGAAAGGAGCAAGAGAAATAGGAGAGAAAAATGGAATAGAGGACGGGAGAGTAAGAGATAAGGAAATTTAACATCAAGTGATAAAAAAAAAGTAGGAGAGTAAGGGAGTAAGAGTGAATGTGTATTGAAAAGACAAGAAGCAATAATTGGAGAGAAACAACGAGAGACAACAACAACAACAACAACAAAGCCTTAATCTAAGAGACCAATAAAAGAAGAAAATAATGAGGAAAGATCGAGCAAGAGAGGACAAGAAAGACAACAAATGTGTGAAAGATAAGGAGATAGAAAGAGAGATGGGGGAAGGAGGGAGAAGCGGAGTTAGATATGTGTGAGAAAGTGAGAAATAATGAGAGGTAGATGAGGGAGGAGAAATGAGAGAAATGATAGAGGCAACATAGAACAAGTGTGATCCATTGAACAAGAGAAAGGGAAGGAGAGGAATATAAAAAGATTGAGAAAAAGAGCATCAAGTGTGAAAAAAAAGAAATTTAGAGAGAAAACAAGAGAGAGAGAGAGAGTGATAAAGAGAGAGGGAGGGAGGAAGTGTGAGTAATAATGAAGAGATGGGAGAGAGAGGATAGAGAAATAGAGAGAAGGAGTGAGAGAGGGGAGAGGAAGTGAGATGTAGTGAGAGAGAACACATGACAGAGAGGGTTAGAGGAATAGAACGAGTGAGAAGAGAGAAATTGAAGAGAGATTAACTGATAGAGTGGGAGAGGGTGGAAGTGAGAGTGATTATAAAGAGAGAAATTTTAGTGAGAGAAGGAATGAAAGAGAGAGAATGTGTGTGTGTGTGTGTGTAAGAAAAATATAGATAGAGAAGAGTGAGTGAGTGAAGATTAGATTAAAGAGTGTGAGGGAAAATAGAACAAGAGAGAGGGAGAGAGAGGGAGAATAGGAGGAAAATGAAGAGAATGAGATAGATAAATAGAGAGAGAGCAAGATGGATAGGAGAAAGGTAGAGCAAAAGTGGGAGTTATAGAGAGAGAGTGTTGTTTGTGTGATGTGAGTGAGAGACGAGATAAAGAGGGAAGTTAGAGAGAGGGATGAAGAGGGAGGGAGAGAGGGAGTAGAGAAATAAAGCGAGTGAGAGAGCGGAGAAAGAGATAAAGAAAGAGAGATAAATGGATAGTGACAGAAAAACTGTGTGGAGTGTGAGAGAAATTAAGAAACAATGAGAGAGAGTAAATGGGGAGAGATAGAAGTGGGGGACCATAGAAGAGAGAGACAGTGAGAAAGTCTGTGTAAAATAGCAGGAGACAGAGGAAAGAGCGATAACAGAGAGCAACAAATGAAAGAGAAAGAGAGATATAAAGTGCAAGAGAGCAAGAAAGTGAGATAGAAGAAAAAGTGTGAGAGAGAGAGCAAAATGGGAAAGATTATGAAGGAGAAAGATAGAAGGAAGATGTTAGAGAGATTGAAGAGAGAGAGCGAGTGAGAGAGGGAGAGAAAGAGAGATAAATAGAGATAGAAGAGAGTGAGGAAAGAGAATGTGAAGAGGGAGAGACAAAAAGAGAGAGTGTTGGATAAATGGATAGAAAGAGTTAAGGACCAAAAGAAATAGGAGAGAGCAACAGAATCGAGGACGGGAGAGTAAGAGATAGAGAAATTTAATATTAAATGATCGGGGATAGAGAGAGAAAGTGAGAGGAGAGTAAAGAGAAAGCATTAGAATAGAGAGAAAAAATGAGAATAGAGAGAAAGAAAGGGGGAGCAAGAGTGAGTGAAATTGAAGAGAGAGAAAGGAATTGAGGGATGGAGAGAGATTGATAGAGAGAGAAGTGAGAGTGTGGGAAGAGGGAACAAAGAGATGGTGTGATGAGAGAGAATGTGAAGTGAGAGAGAGAGAGAGAGAAAGAGAGAGTGTTGGATAAAAGGATAGAAAGAGTGAAAGGAGCAAGAGAAATAGGAGAGAGCAATGGAATAGAGGACGGGAGAGTAAGAGATTGGGAAATTTAACATAAAGTGGTAAAGAGAGTAGGAGAGTGAGGGAGTAAGAGAGAACGTGAATTGAAAAGACAAGAAATAATAATGGGAGAGAAACAACGAGAGACATAAAGAAAGAAAATAAAATGAGGTAAGAGAAAGGAAGAGCGGGATGGAGAGAGAATGGCATAGGGTACAAGAGAGAGAAAGAGAAAGAACTAAGGGAGGAATGGAAGGAGTGAGACATGGAAATGTCAAGGGAGGAAGAGAGAGAGAGCAGGGAAGAGAAAACAAAAGAAAGGGAGGGAGAGGGAGTAAAAGTTAGAGAGAGATAGCGAGAGCGGATATGAGAGATAGAAAGTGATTGGGATAAAGAGAGTGTGAGAGAGAAAGCAAAAGAGAAGTACAGACATTGAGAGAAAAGAGAGAGAGAGAGCAAGAAACGAAGTGTAAAAGAAAGGAGAGTGAAAGAAAGCAGAAGAGGGCGAGAGATTAGCAAGATGGAAAGAGAGCGAGGTAGAGAGCTAGAAAGGGAACTAAACACAGTGAAGGAAATGAGACAAGCTAGAATAATGGAGGGTGAGGAAGAAGCAAACTGAGATAAGAGGGAGAAAGAAGTTGAGCAAGATAAGGGAGATTCTAAGAGAGATGGAAAGAGGGAGTAAGCAAGTTGGACGGAGAAAGAGATATAAAGAGGAAGAGAGTTGGGGAGTGAGAGAGATCTAGAGAGAAAGAGTGAATGAGTGAGAGCGAGAAGGAGATAGAGAGATGAGAAAGAAAGTAAGAGATTAAGGAGGAAGAGCGAGATTAAGAGCAAGGAGTAAAAGTGAGGGAGGGAGGGAGATACATAGAAGACAGAGATTAAAATAGTCAGAGAGTGCAAGCAAGGGAGCTAGAGAGAATTATATAAAGAGTTGGAGAGTGAGAACATGAGTATGGTAAAGAGAGTGAGAGATATGGAGTGAGAGAGAGAAAGGGAGGTATGAAGTAAAAGAGGGAGGGAAAGAAGTATGAGAAAAATTGAGAAATAATGAGGGGGGAAAAAGAGAGGAATTGATAGAGAGAAAAAGAGGGATTGAGAGTGGGAAAAGTGAGAAAAAAGAGAGTGAGAGAGAGAGTAACAGAGTGAGAAAGAGAGATGGAAGAACGAGTGGGAGATTGAGTGTGGGGGAGAGAGAGTGAGAAAGAGAGGGATAGAGGGATAGAGTGTAAGAGATTGAATAGAGATGGAGTGAGAAGAATAGTAAGAGGGAAATATAGAGAATTAAAAGTGAGGGAAGATAAAATAATAGAAAGTGTGCAAAAGAAGGCAGGAGAATGAGAAGAGTTAGACAGAGAGGGAGAGAGAGAGAGGAATAGAGAGGGAGAGAGGGAGAGAGAAATAAGGTTAGAGTCTGTGTGGGGAGGGATGAAGGGAAGAAAGGGTGAGAGAAAGCGAGGGTGAGGGAGAGTGTGTAAGAGATTGGGATGAAATGAAACAAAAGATTGTGAGAAGAAAGAGAAAAGTGAGAGACATATACGAGTATAGTAGATAGAGAGTGTGAGAGAGAGATAACATTGAGTGCGATAGTGAGAGGAAGAGAGTAGGGCTGGAATTTTGGAGATGGAGGTAACAAGAAGATGGTGAGCAAGAGAGCAATAGAGAGAAAGGAGAGTAAGAAAAGAAAGAGCTAAAGATATGAAGCAAGTGAGAGTGTAAAACAGGGAGAGACATGGAGCAGGAGAGAGAGAGAAAGGGGGAGAGAGGAAGGGAGTGAGTAAAAGAAGGGAGGGAGGGATGGAGCATGAGAGAGGTATCAGTGAAAGTGAGAAATAATGAGAGAGAAGCGAGAGAGAGTGCTACTCAAAGAGAGAGCAATTGAAAGAGAAAGGTAGGGAGGGAGAGCGATGGAGAGATTGATGGATAGAATGAGAGAAATAGTGAGTAAAAATGAGAAGAGAGAATGACAAAAGAGAGTGCAAGAGAGAGAGAGATAGAGAGAGAGCAAAAGAAGAAGAAAGAGAAATGAAATAAAGAGCGAGAAAGAGAGAGAGGAAGAAAAAGAGAGATAGAGGGAGGCAAATTGAAGAGAGAGATAAGGAGTGTGAAATAGTGAGAAAAGAGAGTAAAGAGGGATAGAGCAATCGAGTCTGCAAGAAATAGGGAGGGAAAGAAAATGTGTCACACTATTTTTCTCTCACCCCCACTCTCTCTCTCTCATCTCTATCTTGTAATATCAAGGGAGAGGAGGGATGGATGGAGAGGGAAAGGGAGAGAAAAAGAGAATGTGTGAGAGGGAAAAAGGTAGAAATATCAAGAGATTGATAAAGAAGTGAGAGAAAACGAGTGTTTGAAATAGTGGGAGGGTTAAAAAAGCAGGAGGAAGAGAGGGGAGAGTGAAAGAGAGAAAAGAAGAGGAGTG
>NW_018223544.1:0-499 GCF_001263595.1 Phalaenopsis equestris
CGAGATGAGCAAATGGCTGAGATGGCGAAAAAGTTTGAAGAGACGATGGTTGTCATCGCTACACTGCAAAGTCAGTCACAATCTCCATTAACTATTTCTCCAGAAGTGAATTGGGCAGAAGTTGTACCCATTTCAGAAAGAAGAAACGACCCCGACCCGTCTAGCAGCAACAATCCCCCAGAAAAAGAACCAGTTCAGATTCTAGTATCAGAAAAAGTACCAGAAAAGAATGTCCAGCAAATAGTGGAAGCACAGATACAAAAGGTTTTAGCTCAATCCAACGAAGGATCGTCAGTTTTAAGAGGAAGACCGTATTCAGATGAGTTCAATTTGGTTCAATATCCAAAGGGCTTTGTGTCACCAATCTTTAAAATATTTGATGGAACAGTAAACCCTCGTCAGCATGTTACACACTTCCGGGCAAGTTGCTGCAACACGAGGGGGGTGGTGAAGCATTGCTCTGTCGACAGTTTGTGAATAGTCTTTCAGGTGTTGTTTT
>NW_018223545.1:0-6322 GCF_001263595.1 Phalaenopsis equestris
ACCCTAGAGTCCCAAACTTAATTGCCATCAATGTGACTTAATCTAGATTTAAGATATGATGTCTTAGGTCAAATTGGCAAGAATCTAGCATGTCACCCTAGAAACACCCACTTGCACCCATCAGTGAATATCACCCTAATATTGCATTAAATTTCTGGATTACTTATCCTTCACCCAGAAATTCAACGTGGTTCCACTTCGTTAAGAATTACACCGCTTTTTCGGATCCTAATGCAATTACAACAAATTTTAACACTACAATAGACCAAATTGCAATGTAAATGAAGTTCAAATGAAATACCATCACATTTATGAAATAAAAGCATTTCTAAGAAAATATAAATTCCTAAACATTCATCTAATTCATTGCAAAAGAAAAGTAAATGAAAATAATAGCATAAGCAGTAGTAGAAGAATTTATAGAATTATGTAATATTTTTTGTGCCAACAAGGAAAATATGTTTACCTACGCTCTTCCTTCCGAGTGTATAGATAAGCTTAATATTCTAATATGTTTACACAACTAGCAGAGATGCAAAGTGGTTAAAAGCCTTACAACTCATGATAATGAACCCATTCACTTGCCTCAATTGACACCTAGAAGCTCCTAATATAAATAAATCATGAAGTATATTTCCTTAAAAAAATGTATTATCGCCTAAACAACTTCACCATAGCCAAACGAACAATGTGTGTGCACTCAAGTTATGAAGTCACTGCTCTTTAGAGCCTTAGTCTCAACTTACAATAGATTTTAACATAACATATGGGCAATACATTATGTCAATGAAGCAACGAAGTTATTACGTATCACATATTAATTAAAATTATTCTATCATAAAATAAATTTTCTCACTTATGTCACTACTTCATAACAAGAGGAAAGAGTAAGGAAAACTACTCACTAAGTATGGAGAAATCACAACAGAAAACTTCATTTAAATTAAATCAAATCCACTAAGTGTTTACAATAATTAAAAGATAATGAAAAATACAATACTTGAGTTTTTTCCCTCTGAACAAAAGATGAAAATCCTTCTAATAAAGTCTCCTGTTGATCCATGCAATGCTCATAAAATCCCTTACAGATATCTCTCAAAATATCCTCTTCAATCTCTCTAGAAAAGGTAGAAATCAACAATTACTACTCTTATCTACGACCTCTAGGTATTCCTGGAGACTCAATGACTTTGAAATGCCAAAGGTGCCTTTCCAACCATTCAGGAAAAAATAAAAATAACTTTAGTAGAAATTAATTTATATTTTAAAATCTTTAAACTACCAAACCCGTAATAATAATGCAAGTATACATCGCTCAAGTAATAAAGCGCTCTACTGGAGTCCAAAGTATCGATCCCATAGGGAAGTTGATAATTCTGATAACTATAATGTAAAATACAAAATTCAAACTACAAAACTTAAGTACAAAATTTAGATATAAATTAATTGAATGTATGCTAAATAAAATGCATTTAAAAGAACTAAGTTAACTAAACTAATTGCTAAACATTAAAAGTAAACTTATATAAACTAAACAAAGTTTCTATGATATGATGAAGAGTTCTTCTATGATGAAGAGTTCAAATTTAAGAAAGCATCATTTTTTTTTTACAATTAGTATATGGATTGTGAAGAAATTAAATTCATTTATATATTTGTGCCAAATAGGAGCAATCTTATTCTTTACCCTCTTTCGAGTGCATAAAGAACATTGACTAATCTTGTGGTTGGTCCTTAATTCCGTGGTTAGGTTAGGAGGATATTGATATGTCAAAATAATATGTTGTTTTAAGTATATATTTTATGCTTATTTTTGGAGATATTGCACTTTAAAGAAGAGTATATTTATACACTTTAGAGAAGAGTATTTTTATGTTTTTTTTTGCAGGTATATCATATTTAGGCATTTGGGTGAATTTGAGCAATATTGAGTGCAGCAGGCAAATGGATGAAATTTCAAGCCAAAAAACAAATTTTGGGAATTCTGGCCCTAGATTTGCGCCAGATGCACCAGATTGGCCCCAGAAGTGCCATTTTACAGAGAGATGGTGCCAGATGAGCCAGATTGGAGCCAGAAGTGCCATTTTACAGAGAGCTAGTGCAAGATACGCCAGATTTGCAGCCTAAAGCCCCAAAACTCAGAACAGCGCGAACTTAAGCAAGCTTGAGGCCAGATGCACCAAAACTAGCGCCACATGCGCTAGAGAAGACTTTTTGCAGATTAAGGCGGTTCAGAACAAATCTTGCTCAAATTTTTAAAGAGACACTTATTCTAAACACCCATTGAAGTGATTCAATGCATCTAGACACTTTGGAAGTTTTTTTTATGAAGGGATATGTCTCTTGCATCATTAAACATGTCTTTTGAATTTAAAAGGGTTGACTTTAGGATAAATTTTTGGAGGAAATTTTGAATTCTTTTTGGAGGGAGGCAACGTTCAATAAAAGACAGGTTTTGAAGAACTTCAAGAAGGGAGTTTTTGGTGTGGCGTGTAAGGAGGGCAAAAGAGAAAGAGAGATAGAGAAAGTTAAGGACTTGAATATTTTCTTCAAGGATTGTAAGAGGAAAGGGAAGGAGCAAGATTTCTTCTTCATTACACTTTTAAGAGAGAATTGAGAGTGTTTGTAATGAGAGAAAGGCTTGAAAAAAACTTCTAAGGATTTTCTTGGGAAGAATTACGAGATAAGTTGTGTCTTTTACTTCTTCTATTTTGTAAATTTATTTCTATATATGAAATCCGTGTTTTATCGTATCATTCTCATGAATTATGAGTAGTCTTCTTTATCATTCTCCCTACATGTAGTTTTGTGAAGAATTGATTTTTATTTTATACAGTTTTAAATGTCAGTAATTTGTGGTGATCTGAAATCCGATCTTCATTTACTTTTCGATCTTACCAATTGAATTGTTAAAATATGTTGAGAAACATATGTTTCAAAAGGGCTATGATTTCTACAACATGGTGAGAATCACATTTGATTTCATGAGAGAGGATGTCATATATGGAGTTGAGTCCAATAAATAGGGAAATAACTTTATTGGATTCAAAATTGGAGATTTTAAGGTGAGTGATTAAAATCCCCAATTTGGTCCAGTTGATTAGAAACTAATGTGAAATTTCTAGCCCTCAGGTGAGGGAGTAATGGGAGCTCTGGAATGACAGCCAGTATCCCCCCAGCCTAACCACAAAATTACGGATCAAACTCCGGATTAGTTAATGTTCTTTATGCACTCAGAAGAGAGTAAAGAATAGGATTGCTCTTATTTGGCACAAAACAATTTTTAGATATATTTTTCAAATGATTTCAATTTCTGGCCGGTATCCTCCCAGCCTAACTACGGAATTAGGAACTAAACTCTGGATTAGTTAATGTTCAGTATGCAGTCAAACAAGGGTAAAGAATAAGATTGCTTCTATTTGACACAAAACAATATATATATATATATATAAAAATGATTTTCATTTCTTTACAACTACATACTCTTTGTAAAGGGGAATGATGCATTCTTAAATTTGAACTCTTCATCACAAAAACTTTGTTTAGTTTTCGTAATATGACTTTTGAAAGTTTAGCAATTAGTTTAATTAACTTTATCTTTTTACTGCATTTTATTCAACATTCACTCTATTACTTTATATTCAAATCTAGCACATCACTTTTGTAGTTTAAAGTTATATTTCACATTATAATTTAAAAAATTTACTAAAAGGCATATCCAATTTTTCTGTGGGATCGATATATAGGGCTCCAATAGAGCTCATTATTACTTAAGCAATACATACAGTTGCGTTATTTTAGGGGATTTGACAGTTAAAGAGTTTTAAGAGATAAAATTATTTTCATTAAAGTTATTTTTGTTGGGATTAATTTTCATATTTACTATTGTATCTGTGTGTGCATTTTGTAATATTGAAAGATATTTATAAAATTAACGTACTAAATCCACCCGCATCAAGTTTTTAGCACCGTTGTCGGGGAAGTAACAGAAAGTAGTAGTAAGTTATTTTATAATTTAAATTATTTTTATTTTAAAAAAGAGAGTGTTTGTAGTTTAGTTTGAATATTTTCATATTTTAGTGTGTTTAGTTTGAATATTTTCATAATTTAGTTTGAAACACCAACTGAAGATCCTAATTTACACATTGCTAGTTTTCTATAATTGTGTGCTACTTTTAAATATGATGGAGTGTCGAATGACGCCGTCAGACTTAGGCTTTTTCCTTTTTCATTATGAGCTAAAGCTAAGATGTGGTTAAACTCGTTAGCATTTGGATCTATATAAACATGAGGAGACTTATCACAAAAATTTTTATGTAAATATTTCTCACCTTAGCAAACTGCTATGCTTAGAAATGATATTACACTTTTTTTACCAATTTGGAGGAGAATCAATTTATGAAGCCTGAGAATATATAACTTTTTGATTAAGACCTGAATATCGAACCCACATGAAAAATAAGCAATATGTACTATTGAAGAACAAACTTTCTATTTAGTAAGACAATTACTTAAACTTATAGATGTTTTTATAGTAAGTAAAATTCAAATCTTTTTGGTATTTTGGATATTTTAACAAAATAGTAAAACTTCTAAAGATAATTTGAGTTTATGTAAAGAAAATTACTTGATATAAAAATATCTTTCTCCTTATCATGAATCAGAAATAACTATAGAAATTCTGTTGTGGAAGTATGCAAATTGTGTTGTGCAAATAGGAGAAATAATATTCTTTACCCTTACTAAAGATGCTAAAAAGAACATTGGCTAATTTAAAGTTTAAATAGTTCTAAAGACCAACTAAGTAGGGAAGATACTAGCTCTCACTCTAGAGTTCCCTCGATTCCCTCCATCTAGGGATAACATCTCATATCAGAACCTAAAATAATAAACCAAGTTGGGGACTTTAAATTGTCACTTTAAAGTCCTCTAACACTACACCATACACAGATTATTTCCCTATTTATTTGCACTAAATCATATGAATTACATTCTCATTCATACAACCTCATGTGATTCTTCCAAATTGTTGACTAAGACAATACCAGCCCGGTTCTTACATGTTCTCACAAGAAATTTTAACATCTAGATTGGCCAAATCAAGAAGTAAATGAATTATATGGATTTAAATCATCACAACGTCTTCCAACATTAAAGATCAATACTCTTCACAACTTCCATCCAACACTTAATTACTTATCATTTTAAGAAGAAAGCTAAAGAAAACTACTCAAAATTCATGGAGAAAATAAAACCATACTTTAGTTTAAAAGTAGAAATCATTGTCAAACCAACAATAAGTCTCAATTAAAACCCAAAGTAGTCTAAAACAAAAGATAAAAACTTATCTATCAAACTGTTGAAGTTCCTTTGAATCCTTCTCATTTACAACACTCTCAAAATAAAACTAAATACAAAAAGGATAAAGTAAATTTGTGGAGCCTGAAAATCTCTCCAAAACTATCTCTCAAAACTCCCCCTTTCTAGTACTTTTCAGAACTTTCAAGCACACTTCCAAAAGTCTCAACTGTCTTCTTTTATAAATTTCTAAGAGGTGACTTGATAACTTTTCAAAATGTGTCCCAATTCGATGTTCACAAGTCTTCTAACCATATTTTTGTTTCTGGTGGTCATAACCACCCTCTTTAGCCAATAAGTGCCTCAAATGTCCTTTCAAAATTCACTTTTAAGATTCGGCAAAATGAAGTAAACCGTCACATAACTGCCTCTGGCACTTAAGCAAGGGGCCTTTGACACTTAGACACAGCCTTCTCTGTTTCACCGGCGCTTAAGCACCAAAACACTTTAGCACAATTTTCACATTTTTGCTCTCAATTTGATCCTTTTTTACCCCTTTTAGCATTTTTCATCTTTTTTTATTGTACATGAAAGAAAAACACACAAATACATTCCATTAAAGTACAATATCTCAAAAATAGGTATAAAAATGTGTCTAAAAACACTATATATTTTAAGTGTATCAAAATCCTCCAAACTTAAAATGTTACTTATCCTCAAGTGACACTTCAATCTTTAAAAACCAAATAAGTGTGATATGAATATGAGTTTCTTTAGGAGTTACTAAAATTTAGATTTAGAAATATAGTAGTAAAATATAGAAAAAATATTTAGTAAATGAGAATTAAAGTTTAGAAATTTTTAATATTAAGAAATATGAAAATATGAGTTCCTATCTAATTCAGAAATATTGTATATTTTTCAAATTTAAAATTTAGTCCTTTTCTTATCTCCACTTAAAAATTTTTATCAAAAATAATTTTACTTCCATAATATATCCCTAAGCTTAAGAGTTTCTCAAGTC
>NW_018223546.1:0-604 GCF_001263595.1 Phalaenopsis equestris
GATTCCCTGTTGAGTTTACTGCCACCCGCATCAACTCTTTTTTATGAAGTCCCAGACTTATATAGCTTCCACTATGGATCCTTTAGTACAATGGAAGGCCCCCTCAATGATGTGATCAACTTTCTCACTGATGCGAAAGGAACATGGAAGATAAAGCAGCGAGAACGAGTAAATTTTTTTGCTTCCATGCTGAATGCCACCTCTAAGACGTGACACTATTTTATTTCCTCTACTCTGTTACCAACCTATCACCATAGTGAGCTAACTAGAGATAGAGCTATTCTGAATTTTTATATTCAGAATACTAGAACTATAAATGTGGGGAGAATAATTCTTATGAATGTATTGACTACGGCGAGGAGTGAGACAGGTGGAGGTCTAGAACATCCTGGACTTATTTATATAATTTGTAAACTTTCTAGAGTGGAAAGTGGAGATGAAGAATGGGTTTATCCTATGAAACCCATTAGTAAGGCTAATTTAAAGACTTATGAATCCCATGAGAAATGGAGAACTGTGAGTAGAAGTTAAGAAGCTTCTACTAGTAGAGATGTCCCCTCTACAAGCTTTGACCTTCCACCTTCTTGTTCCCCTACCCTCTCTG
>NW_018223547.1:0-380 GCF_001263595.1 Phalaenopsis equestris
TCAAATTCTAGAGGTTGAGAAATCACATCTGATTCCGTGTTGCTATAGGGGTCCCTCCAATTGCAATATTTCAAATCAAATCCTACGATATACTAGAGCTTAAGGATTTTATATCTGATTACGCGTTGCTTTAGGAACCCCTCCTATCACAATCTTTCAAATCAAATTCAATGATATTCTTGAGGTTGAGGAAATAAGCCCTTTGATTAATTCAAGACATGCTATTCTCTCTTTTGAATCAGTCATAAATTTCTGATTCCTGACATTTGAGGTTGGTCCTTACATTCCGACACATTCTTTTGAGAATTGAGCTACATTTCAGTTCTCATTTCTGAATCCGTCCTAAGTTTCTGATTCTTTACATTTAAGGTTGGACCTTA
>NW_018223548.1:0-616 GCF_001263595.1 Phalaenopsis equestris
AACATTCTACAATGTCCACAATAGTAAGGATGTCTGTCCAATTGTACCTGTTACCAATAACCGTTGTAGGAAAATCTGATCCATATCTCGTCTGGGGGAGGTATTGTCACATCACGTTCAATAAGAATTCTAGCCATAGAAGGCCTAGTTAAGTGAAACGTAGGAGCATCTAACTTTAATGGCTTACCAAACATAGCAACAATAAAAAATAAAATTTCATGGTAAAAAAGATGGACTTTCAATCCCAGTAAACGGAGCCATACCAAAATAATCAAAAGTTCTGCCCTCAGATCAAAATCTACGGACCACTTAAGAAATTTCATGAACACATCATTAAAACGCATCAAACATGTAGAAAATATTGAAGTATAATCTTCATCACTTGACAATTGAATCAGAATGTGATGACCATCCAAAGCGCCAACTTTCCAATTACCAACCAACTTCAAATTTTCAAAGTGTTTGCACAAAAACTCTAACATAAGACAACCATATAAAAATTTCCTAACTAAAAATAAGCGATAAGTTGAAGCAAGAGTAAAGTTCTCCGAGTCAGACAAAAACAATGCAAGCTTGCCTCCTTTCTGACCAGCTTTCCTAATAAAATTATGCTCTC
>NW_018223549.1:0-1979 GCF_001263595.1 Phalaenopsis equestris
CTCACCTCTCTCCTTGTATTTTTTTCTCGCTTCTGTCTCATCTTTATATATCTATCATTGTTCTCTCTTTCATTGAGAAAGACAGGGTACCTGATTACATTTTTATATAATTATTGTATATTTGACTCCATGCAGCCTTTCTATTTTCTATGAGTTCCAACATCAATAAGTATTCTATTTTTTGATGTTCTTGTGTTATGGTATGAATAAACCTTACCAAAAATAAAGAGATAAAGATGAACAAGTGAGAGAGAGAGGGAGAGAGAGTGAAAGGATAGATAACAAGGGAAAAAGAGGGGAGAGAAAGAAAAGAGCAAGAGAAAGAGCAATAAAGAGAAGAAGAGAATGTGCGAGATATAATTGAGAGAGAGAGCAAGAAAGAGAAAATGAGAAGAGAAAGGAAGAGGGAGCAAGTAGGTGTGATGTGTGTGAGTGAGAGAGAGACAAGAGTGAGCGAGTGAAAGAGATAAGTAGAGAATGAAAGAGGGATAGTGAGAATGAGAGGGAGATAGAGGAGCAAAAGGCGAGTGTGTGTTTGTGTGAAAGAGAAGGGGGAGATAAGGAGAGAGAGATTTAAAGTGAGTCGAGCGAGAGAGCAAGAGGGATAGAGTGAGATAATAGGAAGAGACACAAGTGTGGAAGGATAGAGCATGTGTGAGAGTGAGAGGGAGAGGGAGACAGAGAGGCAGAAGGAAGAGGGATGAAAAGTAGAAAAAGAGAGATATAAATAGATAGAATGAGCGAGAAGAGAGATGAGATGAAAGCAGGAAGTGTAGAGTGAAAAGTAGAGGGTATGAGAGAGAGAGGGAGGGAGGGCGAGAGAGATGTGGGGATAGAGAGAGAGCAAGGAGAGCAAAGAAAAGATAGAGCTTGAGATTACATAGGGAGAAGAAATGTGAGAGGGAGGGAGAGGGAGGGAAGGATTGATAGGGAGTGGGAGAGAGACTTAATGAGTGTGAGAGGGGAAGAGAGAGTGTGAGAGAAGCGAGGTAAGAAGTGACAATGAGTGTGGGACCAAGAGAGAGAAATGGATAGAGGGAGAGAGTATAAGAACGAGAGTGAGAGAGACAGTTAGTATGGGAAACTGAATGAAGGGAGAGAACAAGGAGCGAGGGACTGAGAGAGTGAGAAGTGAGGGGGAAGAGGGAGAGGTACTAAGTGAGTGAGGGTAGGTGGTAGTGAGAAAATGTGAGAAGAGAGAGGAGATAAAGAGAAGTAGTAAATAGAGAGAGTGAAAGATTGAGCATTATTGTTGTTCTCTATGCACTCTCTTTTTCTTTATATTCCATCTATCACTCCGTCTTATATCCCTAATTTTACCTTGCACTTTTTCCCATATTTCTCTCGCTCTCTCAATCTCTCTCACTCACTCTCTCTTTATCACTCTCTCTTTCTCCTTTTATCTATCTCCCACTCTCTCTGTTGCTCTTGATTGCCCACCTCTCCTCATTCTCTCTATCTCAACATGTCTCTTTCTTGGTCACATTCTACAACCCTACCTTATTAACTTTTTTCTATATCCCTATCTTCATTCTCTCAATCCAACGAGACATAGCGTGTGTGTGGAGTGAGGGATTGGAAGATAGCTCCCTCTCTCTTTCTCAACTATCAACCTATTGCCATCTCCTCTCTCTTCTCCATCTTATGCTCTTGCTGCCTCTCCCACCTTCCCTCACTCATTTCCTCTTTCTCCCCCTATCTTGGTCCATTACTTTCTTTCGCTCCCTTTAAATTATAGATAAAGAGAGAGAAAGAAGTAAGCAAGAAAGTGTAGAGGTTGAAAAGGATATAGATACACTGCGGGTGTGTGAGAGAGAAAGAGAGAGCGAGAGAGAGAAAGAGGGTGAGGATGAGAGTTTTGAACGGAGGCTAAAAGTGAGTGAATGATGGGAAGATAGATAATGAGAGGGAGTTACAGGGATGGAGGGGAGATTAGGGGAGAATAGAATGAGAGAGAGATAAAGAAAGAGAGGGAAAGA
>NW_018223549.1:2394-2741 GCF_001263595.1 Phalaenopsis equestris
GAATAGAAGATAAATAAAGGGAGACAGAGAGTGAAGTAGAGAGGGGAAGATAGAGTAAGAGAGATAGAAAGAGAGAGATAGGGAGATAGAGAGAAGTGTGAGGGAGATACAGTGAGAGAGAAAGTGAGAGAGAGAGATAAGAGAAAAGAAGAATAGAGAGAGCTATAGAGAGGTAGAGAGTGAAGGAAGAGAGAGAGATAGAGAGTGAGGGCAGAGTGAGAGAGAACAATGGAGAGATATGGAGAGAGAGTTAGAGAAAGTGATATATAAGACAAGGAAGATGGTTGAGATAGAGAGAGGATGAGAAGGAGAAGATGGATGGAATGAGAGATGGAGAGAGTGGATGA
>NW_018223549.1:2930-3996 GCF_001263595.1 Phalaenopsis equestris
AGTGAGAGAGATTATAAGGGAGAAATGCTGATATAGAGTGGGTAAGACAGAGAATAAGAGAGGTAAGGGAGGAGGAGAGATAAAGTGAGAGAAAAAAATGACAGTGAGAAAAATTTGTTAAAGAGAGAAAGTGGGAGAAGAAGAGAGAGAGATTGAAAGAGAGAGTGTGTGAGAGTGTGAGAGTGAGAGAGAGTTAGAGCACATGAGAGAGAGAATGAGAGAGTTAGAGTGGGAGAGGGAGAATGAGAGAAATAAAGAGGGAGAGAGGGGCATAATCTCTCTCTCAATGTTTCTTACTGTCTCTTATCTTTTCTCAGTGTCGCACACATCTACTTCCTCTTTTATCTCTCTCCTCCACACCCTCCTTCTTCACTCTATCTTTCAATCTCTCTCTCAATGTTCCTTACTTGCTCTATTTTTATCTCCATATCTCTCTTACACCTATTCTACCTCCCTCCTCACTCTCTCTCTTTCTCTTATGTTCTCTCCTTCTCTCATTCTATCTATCTCTTTTTTGTCTCTCTCACCTCTCTCTCTCTCTCTCTCTCTCTCTCGCCTCTCTCTTTATATCACAACCACTTTATCTACTCTTTCTTTTCTCCCTCTCCTTGGTCTTCTTTATCTCCTGCCCTTCCTCACTTCTCTCTCCCTCTTCAACTCCTTAACCCTCTACCTCTCATTCTCTCTATCACTTTCTTATTCTCATTCCCTCCCTCCATTTCGTCACTACATTCTCTTCATCACACACTCTCTCTCACATACTACCTCCATCACTTGTACACTTGCATTGCTCTCTCACACTTGATATATCTCTCCCTTTCCCTCTCCCTCTCTCTTTCTCTTTTTTACTCACCTCTCTCTTTCTCTCTTTATCTCTTGTTAAACCTCTTTATCTCTCTCTTTCCCACTCTCTCTTTCTCGCTCTCTCTCTTTCTCTCTTTCACTACCTCTTTCTTTGTTTCTATCTCTCACCTTCTTCTTATCCTTATACCTCGCTCTCTCCCATTCTAATCTCTTTATCACACACACACACACACAATCTCTTCTTTCTCCTTGTCCCTCTCTG
>NW_018223549.1:4796-6398 GCF_001263595.1 Phalaenopsis equestris
ATTGAGAGAAAACAAATACAAATGCTAATAGTGAGTGAGATAGGGTCACTTTCTATTTCTTTCACTGTGTCTCTCATTATCTCTCTCTCACACCTCTCTCATTGTTTCATTTCATTTTTCTCAGCATTCATTTCAACTTTCTCTTTATGCTCCTCTCACTCTCTCTCATTCTCTCTCTCTTCCCCTTCCCCTGCCTTCTTCCTAATGAGAGAGTTAAAGAGAAAGAGGAAGAGAGAGTTAAAGAGAGATAACGAGAAAGAGAGGTGAGCCACTCTCACATACTTTCTCTACTCTCTCCTTCTCTCTTCTTACTCATCTTCCTCATATCTTCCTCATTCCTCATGTTTCCCTCATTCTACCTCTCTCTTTCTCTCTCAATCTCTCTTTTTCCTATTTATATCTTATTCTGTCTAACTTCTTTATATCTCCATTACTTCATCTCCCTCATGTTCTCTCTCTCTCTTAATCTATCTCACTCTCTCGGCCTCCTTATTTCTCTATCTCTTCATCCCTCACTCTTTCGAAGCCTTCCTTTCACCCTTTCACCTCCAATTTTTCGAAGCCTTCCTTTCACTCCCTCACTTGCTCTTTTCCTCTTCCTCCCTCTCCCACTTTTATCTTACTCCCTCACTCATTATCTCTCTCACCCATACCATAAACCTCCCTAACTCTCTCACACTTCACTCTCTTCCTCCATCTCCCTCTCTCAAAGAGAATGAGTGAGAGAGAGAATTAAAGAGAAAGGCAAAGAGTAAGAGAGGGTGAGAGAGGATAAAGAAGAGGTTATATAAGAGAGAGTGAGAGCGAAAGAGTTAAATCTTTTATGCATGTCTCTCTCTTTTATTCCCTCCATCCCTCACACCCCCTCTCACCTCTAGCTTGCACTCTCTGCCTCAGTCTAGCTCTCTCCCTCTCCATCTTTTCTCTTTCTCTTTCTCTTTCCCTCATTCTCTTTTTCTCTTCCTCTCCCTCTCCGGCCATCCCTTCTCTATTTGACTGTCTCCCCTTCATCACGTCATTTTTACTTTCCCTCTTTATCTCTTTTCTCCTAAATCCTCCTCTCTCTCTTTCATGACTTAGAGAGGGATGGACAAAAGGGAGAGGGAGAGACAAAGAGAGCATGTGAGTGATAGTCCCTCTCTCCTTCTCTCTTATGCTATCAACCTATACTTTCTCTTTTTCACTCTTGCTCTCTCTTACCCCCTCTCTCTTGCTCTCACTCGCACCTCCCTCACTAGCTCTTTCTCTCCCCTCTCCCTCTCTCATTTTCTCAATCCCCCTTGTGCTATCTCTCTCTTTTTCTCAACCACCCTCCTCATTCTCCTACCCTATCTCTCCTTCCTCTCAAGAAAGATAGAAAGACTAGTGAGACAGAGAGAAAGAAAGGGAAGAGTAGAATGAGAGAAAGAGTAATACAAAGAGGAAGAGAAAATAAGAGACAAAGTGATAGAGAGAAAAAATAAAAAGTTGGAGAAGAGAGAGAGAGAGAGAAAAGAGAGATAGAGAGATAACTCACTTTCTCTAAAGTGGGATTGAGCAAGAGAGATTTGAGTGAGATAATATAGGGTGATAGGGAGTGAGGGATTTAGAGAGAGATTGATG
>NW_018223549.1:6743-7902 GCF_001263595.1 Phalaenopsis equestris
AAGTTTGAGAGTGTGTGGGAGATAGTGAAAAGGGGTAAGATAGAGAGAATATTGATAGAAGAGAGCATGATAGAGATGCTGAAATGGAGGTTAATAGTTTGGAAGAGAGAAAAAGATAATGAACTCCCTCTTTCCCACACAGACTCTCTAAGTATTTCTCTCTTTTTCACTCTCTCTTTATCACTCTCTTTATTTTCTTAGTTTGGTAGAGAGGTACCAAGAGGGAGGGATAAAGATATAAAGAAATGGAGAAAGAGAGAGAAATTGAGAGAGAATATAAGAGAGAGAAAGAGAGAGCATAATAGAGTGAACTGAAGGATGGTGAGAGTGTTAGAGAGAAGAGAAAGTGAGAGAGAAGAGAAAGTGAGAGAGAAGGGAGGAGGTAAATGGGAGAGAGAGAAATAGGGATGGAGAAAGAGGAGAAAGAGAGAAGGGGAAAGTTAGCATGGTAGATTTAGAGAGAGAGGATGGTAGTCTTACAGAAGGAGAGAAAGAAAATTAAGAAGAGAGAGAGTGTGTGAGAGAGTTATAAAGATGGTGGGAGAGGACAACAAGTGGAGAAAGAGGGAGAGGAGAGTGAGAGAGAGAGAGTTCTCTTTTTTATCTCTATCTCTCTCCCACTCTATAAGAGTGTGATAGTGTTAGAGGAAAGATGGAGAGAGAGAGAGAGGAAGATAGAGATAGGGAGGAAGAAAGAAGAAAGAGAGTTAGAGAGGGGAGTAAGAGAGGGAGCCTTATTTTCTTGTCTCATCTTTCTCTCTCTTTATATCTGGTGATGGAACAACAAAGAGATAAAGAAAGATAGAGGGAGAGAAAAAGAGTGAGATAGTGATAGATAGATGGAGAGAGAGAAGAGGAAATGATAAGAGAGATAGGGAGGTATGGAGGGTGATAAATAGAACTAGAGAGAGACTCACTTTCTTTCTCAGACTCACTCGCTCTTTCTCTGGCTTTCTTTATTCACTCTTTTCCCTCTTTAGCACTCTTTCTCTTCATCACTATTGCTATCCCTCTCTCTCCCCCCACTCTCTAACTTTCCATCCCACCCACTTGTAAAAGTAAGAAATAGGGAGAGAGAGAGAGATAGAATAGAGAATTAAAGATCTGCTCACTCTCCTCAAAAGCTGGAGAGCAAGAGTGAACAAGTGATAGAGAGAGA
>NW_018223550.1:0-1381 GCF_001263595.1 Phalaenopsis equestris
GAGAATTGAAATGTAAGTATCAATTCGAAGATGGAAATTTAAGTATCAATTCGAAGATGGTGAGAATTAAAATTTAGGTATCAATTCAATGATGTGAGAATTGAAATGTAGGTATCAATTCCAAGAAGAGAGTCGAAATTTAGGTTTCAACCTCAAAAGATGAGAATCAGGATTTTGGTATTGATTCGAAGATGTAAGGATTGAAATTTACAAAGAGCTTGTGGTGTTGAATTTGCAGTAGTGTGCCATGTGGAAAGTTTGATTTTGTTGAAAAAGATTTGTAGAGCTTTGTGAAGTTTTGTGCAAAATGCAAAATTCTGCGTGGATGTGAAGAGAGTTGAGGTAGATAACGATGGTTGTGCTGCGAGCACAAAGAGTAGGAAATTCCAAAAAACAGAAGCATCCACTCAACAGGTTCATTTCATTTTCTTGTTGTTTTGATCACATTTAATTCAAGATTTAATTTTAATTGGTTGATTTTCAAAAGAAATTTATTTTATTATTTATTTGTTGGTGATTATTTTTCATTTAAGTTTTATTTATTGTTGAAGATTTGTTGTTTCGTTCTTTGTTCATTGAAATTCTGAACCAACGCGTGGTCCGCGGCTTTCATCCATCGCACAAAAAGGCAACTGATAAAAAGACACAATTTGAGAGAAATTTCCATTAATTTGCCTCAAAAAGGGATGCCATAAATCAGGCATAGGCTAACGCCTCAAAAGATACATCATGTAATCCATGTCGCAATACATTGAGAATAATATCATGCTATGAGTACATCGTAGATTGAATATATCAGATACACATCATGTTGTTAAAAGAAACAAAGTGAACCCTCTCTGTCTGGTATATTGAGCTCCTGATCAAGCAGACCATCTAAGTCATGCTCCAGAATAAGAGTTTCCTTTGCATGCACTTAGAGGTACAGCCTTCTCATAGCTCGTATGGAAATAACTCCTCCAATTCTAGGTCATAGGTTCTGCTGAAATCCATATGGTATTTTACTGTTGTCCATTTTGCGAAAGGTTACAGACACCCTACGGTGTCGCACTCCTGGAATGCAGTGCTTGACAACGTCTGCACCGTTGCCCTTAAGAACAAGTACTGAACCCAATGGAAGAAGAATCTCCACAGCTCCTCTGAATTCACCAGGGCCGACTATATCAATTTCTTTTCCAAATAGAATATTGCTTTTACTCATGAACGAGACCGTGCAGAAAGGCCTTACAAAATCAACATGATCAATGTGTGGCAGAATGCAATCACCCTCTTCGTAAATGTTAATAATGCAACTGTTGAGAATGAAAGAATGAAAGTAGCGGGTAGAATATTCCACTTGACCATTCTCTTGATCATCCAATTTATCATCGGTGGGAATGGG
>NW_018223550.1:1840-2600 GCF_001263595.1 Phalaenopsis equestris
CATGTTGATCCGTCCCCAGTGGGACATATGGTTCATTTGTCGTGAAGTCTGGAGTCTGAGACTCATTGGTGCTTGAAGTGTATTCTTCTAATGTATTGAAACGCTGTAGATGCAGAACGTTGCAATCCGGGCATTCTACAAATGTGCATGTGACTGATGTTATGGTTGGTACCTCAACGTTGCACGTTGGGCAACCTCTGCATAAGGTATCTGGAACTGGGAGCACATCTGATTCTGTCACAAATCCTGACTCTTCATCTGTAGTGGGTAGGCTGGCAGAAGTTTCTCTCAGATCTGGGTCGTAAATAAGTCCCTCAGGAATGGGGGTAAGAAAATTATTCACGTCTCTCTAGCGTTTGCGTTCCTGTCGCTTGTCGCAGAAAGGCTCTCTGTTTCTTTTGACTGACATTTCTACGCTGCGTCCTGCGAAGCGGAGTATTTGGTAATCGTTCATTACGGGTGGCTATCAGGTCCCTTGCTGGAGTAGCTATTATGCTGGAGTAGCTACCATGGAGGGCAGACGGCTAGGCCTCTCCATCAGCTCTTGTTCCACAATCACGTTTTTACCTTTGCGTCACGCATTGTCTTGAGTGGTTACCCTCAACAGTGAAGACAGTCCCTTCTTTTCTTTACTACTGGCTACATCCTTTAGAGGACCCTCGTAGTCCATATCAACTTGGTAAAACGTCAATGGGCTGAAGTTTGGTGTGAATAAGAACAAAACAAAGTATTTATCAAAGTAAATTTTAGTGTGTTGTGG
>NW_018223550.1:3716-7297 GCF_001263595.1 Phalaenopsis equestris
TCGAATGGCCACGAGGCAACAGTTGGGTGTAGCACATTCGGAGGCTGGTGTAAGACCACCCCATGCACTTGGCATTGGTGACATCTTCTGGCTGTATCCATGCAATCTAACATCATTGTTGACCAATAATATCCGAGTCTTTTGATCTTCATTTTCATTTTTGACCCTGACTGGTGAGCACCACACAATCTGGCATGTACCTTTTTGACAATATTATGAGCCTCGGCTCTGCTCGAACACCGTAGCCACATTTGGTCGAACAATCTTCTGTAGAGAACATTTCCCACCAGGGTGTAATACATGACCCTTCTTGTGATGTGGTGCGGCTCAGACTTGTCTTTTGGCAGCTTTCCAGTATGCAAATATTCTATTAATGGCTTTTTTTGATATTTTTTTTTTTTTTTCTACTCAAGCTTGTGTAGAGTTTCGAAGTCGTTTCGAGATAAAACTCGTCTTCCTTGCACCATAACTTCAATGGAATCCTCCGGGGGACACGCCATTTCCTTAGCTAGTTTTGCTAGAGCGTCGGCCTGAGCATTATCTCCCTGATGAATCCGGTGGAAAGTCACCTCAGGAATTTGCTCCAGAAGCTTCATCATGTACTGATGGTACTCTGCTAATCATGGTTTCAGAATTCTGTATTGTCCGGCGACTTGCTAGATGACAAGTTGAGAGTCACCATAAAAATCCAATCCGGTGATTAAATCTTCATATTTTGCTTCATTGTTGGTACATGGCTCCATCAGGTGTTACAAAAACCTCAACATACCCTTATGTGGCGTAATAAAGATCAAACCGATCCCTGCCTTTCCTGGTATAACTGTGCCTGATCCATTGTCTTACTGGCTGACAAAGCACCATCGAAGTACATTTCCTAGCGTTGCACATTAGAAAATTCCATTTGTAGTATCTGCTCGTCTGGTAACTCGTCGTTGAGAGAGGACCCAGCTGGCAGTGGGTGTGCAGCGAGAAAGTGTGCTAAAATTTTTCCTTTAATAGCATGGAGGGGAACAAAAGTTATATCAAATTGCAACAAGATCAGCAACCATCTTGCTAGACGTCCTGAGAGTGTTAGTCGGGCCATCAATAATTGCATTGGGTTAACTTTTGATATTAGGTTAATCTTATGAGAAAGCATGAATGTCTAAGCTTTTGGGCGGAGAAAATTAATGTGAGACAAAGCTTCTCAATAGGTGGATACCTCACTTCCATCGGTATTAGACCACGAATCAAGTAGTAGAGTGTGGTTTCTTTACCCTCATCATTGACTTGGACTAAGAGGGCTCCAAGAGAGTCATCTAGGGTTAGGTTTCCCTGGGATAATAGCTGCCAAAATAGGAGGTGTCATTAATTATTATTTAACATCCTTAAAGGCCCGCTGGCATTGTTATTAGACGATGACTCAAGCCCTCATCATTGACTTGGGCTAAGAGGGCTCCGAGAGAGTCATCCAAAGCCGCGGTATAAAGTATTAACGGTTCCCAAATAAATTTGGCATCATTTTTAATTAATGTCGAGAAAGGCTGACACCTATCTGAGAGATTAGAAATAAAGCATCTCAGATATGCCAACTTCCCCTGGAAGGAACGTAGATGCTTCAAGGTTTTAGGGGGTGGCATTTCCAAGATAGCTTTAATCTTATTTGGGTCGATCTCTATTCCCCGATGACGGACAACGAATCCTAAAATTTCCCAGAGGTAACACCGAAGGCGCGATTTAAGGGATTCATTTTAAGGTCATATCGTCGTACCATTCAAACACAATCCTTAAATCGTACAAATGGTCTATTTTTCGTTTACTTTTGATAATCACATCATCCACGTAGCATTCTACTTGATTGTGAATGAGGTCGTCAAAAATCTTCGTCATTGCACGCTGGTATGTTGCTCTGGCGTTCTTTAGGCCGAACGGCATCACTGTGTAGCAGAAAATTCTAATTGGTGTTCTGAAAGATGTAAGCACTGCATCCTCGGGAGCCATCTTGATTTGATTGTATCCCGACAATCGTCCATGAAGGAGAAAATTTCATGTGTCGATGCGATGTCTACCATCATTTCTGGTATAGGTAGCGAAAACTCGTCTTTTGGACATGCCTTGTTCAAATCTCTGATGTCAACAAAAATGCGGATCTGTCCATTTTTCTTCTTAACAGGTACAATGTTAGCCAACCATGTGGGGCATTGCTCTTCTTTAACAAAGTTGGCATCTATCAACTTTTTTACCTCGGCGATGACTTGTTGTTCTATTTCAAGGCGCATTCTCTTGGGAGCCTGTTTTACTGGGGTTATATTCTTGTCCACCCCAAGTTTATGGACTACAACCTCTGCTGACAGTCCTGGCATTTCATCATAGCTCCATGCGAAGCAATCTTTGAATCCAGTTAATAGTTTGACCAATACTGCAGATTCTTCGTCACTAAGTAGAGAACTGATAAATGTAGATCGGGGTCGTTCTTCAGTCCCGAGGTTAATCTCTTTCAATTCATCCAAATTTTGGCAGAGCATCTTCTACCGGTTGATCATTAGAGTCATCCTCTATATTGAGGAAATCCTCTTCTGATTCACTAGTAACAACCATGCAAAATTCAGAATCATGGACTGGTCCAACTGTACCAAATCCGAGAGCTTCTTTAAAGTTGGGAGTTCAACTCTTAGCATTCCATAGTTTTTCAAAAAGTTAAAATTTATCTTTTGGCATTTGTTTTGTTAAGTGTCCCTGTTGAATTAACTTTTGAACACAAGGCGAGAAGTAACCAAAAGGCAATTCCATTAATTCATTAGAATCAACATCCAAATTTTCATGTTTTTCAAGCTCAGTAGAGGTAGAAGCATGGTAAAATTTTATCAGTTTTAAACCAGCACGATGGACTTCCTTGACCTCTAAACTCTTGACCTTTTACGGGAGAATCGGAGTAATGGTCATAGTATTCACATAGTGATTTATCTGATCATACATTGTTTCATATTCCATTCTTTTCTGTATCTTCTAGGGATATCTCGTACTGAGGTTTCTTCTACTTTTTCATCATTATTTCGTCTTCGAAACTATCTTCATCACTCATGTTGATAGTTGGCCTAGTCCGTTCAACCATTAAATTAATCTTTCCTAGTCCGCATCCCAGGCCTCGACCTCGGGTGCGTGAACTAGAAGAACCTCTACCAACTCGTCATAAGAGAGTGGTAGAAGGTTGTTGAAGCGGAGTTGTATGGCCTCCTTTTTGTGATTCTTCTGAATATTTATCTTTGTTTGTCAGAATCTCGCATGAGAAGACAGTCTTCTTTGGAGGCGCGTAGTAGGCAGCATATTCATGGATACCAACTTCTGCACTGAAAATGGTTGTAGATCTCCCTTGATGCAATTTTCTTGACCATCTTTGCAGTATTTAATGCACTGGTGTAGGGATGATGGAATCATATTGTGCTCATGAATCCGTGGTCGACCCAATAAAGCGTTAAAAGAGGTCTTGACATCGATGATATGAAATTTAACGGTTGTTACGAGTTCTCCAACCTTCATAAGTAATGAAATTGATCCAAGGGCTCTTTCTCCCTTTTGGTTGAATCCTCTTAACATCATTTTAT
>NW_018223550.1:7856-9191 GCF_001263595.1 Phalaenopsis equestris
TGTGACTTCTTCTTCTTGAGATATCATTGTTGAATCTTCCGGTGTCTTTTCCTCTTTGTCGGAAAGATCTAAGTTGATGGCAAGCGGTGTACCATGATGCTCGAAATTTGGCTCTTCGTTATCGGTGCTGTCATAAGCGGTATCATTGATGTCTTCTTTGGATATGACAACGAGTTCATCAGACTCGAGTACGATTTGAGAATCGTTTTGGGGATCAAGATCGCATCTAGATCGGTCATAATCAATTACATTATTACCAGAAATAGTCAAAACGTAGCCGAAATCACAATCATTATATTCATAAGACCCCGGAGGGATAAAAAGATAATCATACAAAGTCAAGGGTTCGAGGATTTTCTTCCCCAAATCCGAGATAACATATCTCTATCCTACCCCCCGTACTATCGATCTTGGTAGTGAAGCTTTTCTTTTTCTTGTTCTTCGTCCTGAACAATGAAGGATTTTCTGGTGAAATCTTCATCTCGGGCTCGGTATGCTGTAGACTCTGAATGGAGGCTTGTTTTGATGCAGACTGTAGCTTGTTTAGTATCTTCTTGGATGTTCCGCTCCATACTTCATTCCATCCTTCTTCGGTATTTGTAGAAGCTTGCTTTGATGAATCCTGCATTTGATCGAGGACCCTTTTGAGTTCACCCAAGTTGTACTCCATCCATCCATTCTGACATATGGATCAATTGGGGAGATTGACTCAGCTGAAACCATGTTTATGGAACCTTTTTCATGTTCTCTCAAATACTCCTTCGGGATTGTTATATTCTCTTCCTTGAGGTTCTTCTTGAGCCAGTCCTTAAAGACAAAACACTTGTCTATAGTGTGCCCAAGCAACCGGTGGTATGGGCAATAATTTGGTTCATTCTACTTATCCATCTCTTCGGGTTTCTTCGGATCCGGTAATTTGAATTATGGTTTCTTCATCAAGCTTTTGAATATTTTTGGTACGGCCTCATCCTTGAAGGAATACACAACTTTCTGTCACTCTAATAGGGATATTCTTTTACCCGTTGTTTGAGGTGATCCCTCCTAAGGCGGCCGTTGGTTGGATTGACTGCTCGGTTTTTTAGAGTACTGCGACGAAGACTGGCGATGCTCTTCTGCATATATCTTTATCGACTGCTTTCCTTTGTCAACGGTTGCGACTACCCCTGATTTCTTTTTGAACACTCTGGTCACTTTAGCCTTTTCATGTGGCTCAATGTGCTTCATTTCTTCTTGAAGACTATTGGCTTTACTGAGTAGCTTCTCAAAGGATTTGATGGTGAGTCTCTTAAGCATGAAAGCTACTGTTCCATGAATGCTTTTGAGTAGAATCTCAAT
>NW_018223550.1:9920-11572 GCF_001263595.1 Phalaenopsis equestris
AGGAGGATAACCCTACGCAGCTCATCTACGGCGTTCTCTTCGGTGTGAGGTTGAGCCTCGCGCGCAGATGTGGTAGCTCTGGTTTCGATCACATGGACATCCATGAAATCCTCCTCCAGGTAATCATTGTAATCAAAATCTTCCTTGTCACTATTAATGGAAACTCCGTGTTCTCGAGCTAACTCAGAAATCTCGATCCTGAGTTTCTCAACTTTTGCCTCAATTATTGATTCCTTGATTGCTTTAAGATCTGGTGGACCCTGATGGACATCCTCTACCTGTTCCTCCGGTGGCTATTATCGTGATGATGTCAGATATTTCAGGTAGTGGTTTTACTTTCTATCCCACAGGCTCACTGAACTATATCGGTGCCACGACCTTGGGTACCCATACTTTCTTTATCTTCGATGATGATGTCTCAGGACGGGACGACTTGGTAGAGACATCGGTATGTCAAGGGAAGGTATGCTCCCCGTGGTGTAGACCGGCTACAGTGTCAGGTAACCATCTTGTCTTTATCTATGGGATTGCAGGAGTGACGGGTAAGATCTTCGGACCCAGTCTCGACTTAATCGGCCGGCGACCAGCAGTCCTGGTGGTGGTATGATCGGTGGTGACTATAGCAGTATCAACTCGTTTTCCCAAACGGAACCAGACGAGAAAACGGGTACGTGACTTTTCAATCTACTTGTGAGACTTTCTAACGGACTTAACATCCCTCAAAATTTCTTTCTTCATACGAGGGGAAATTGCATGTCCCACTCACTTAAGTAATTCACTAACAGAACATCCTTCCTTGGTAGCAAGCCTTCTGAAAACTGTGCTAACTCGGGTGATAGGAGTAAACTTCTTTCCCTCCTCACCATGTCCATGTAGTGATGGTAATGCAGCAGCAATCTTCCGGATACTCTCATATCCATTAGTATCTATCAGAGGATGGAATCTACTCCCTCGTAGGAGTGGATAAATTTCTGGTAACACCTCTTCAATTTGATGAGGCTCCTCTTCAACGGGTGTGTTCTCAGGAGTCTGGGCTTTGATGGACCTTCGAACTCTTCTATTGTGGTTCCTCCTTTGAGTCCAGGTCAGTGGTACAGTCCTTGAGCTCGATCCGATTTCAAATACAGGTGGTGGGACAGGTAATCCCTCAGTTAGGTCTTCAACGACCATCACTTCTTTCCCCTGGGCAGCAGCAGGGAGAGCAGGCTTGACGGGTGTCACGACGGCAGTAGCTTTAGCCTTCTTGTAGGCAGGAAAGTCCTAAAGGCAGTTCAAGTTGAATTTTGCTGACGGTTCTTGCATTTCCAGAGAAGCAATCTTCATTATAACGAATGGGGCTTTCCCAAGGATAACCTCGAGGTCTTCAAATCCAGCTCCAAACTTGATGGCGGGAGCGACGTTACGGGCGCTGCGGTCCATTGGTAGGTTGCAGGAAAAGGTCAGCGTGGGGTAGGCCATTGCAGCAGGCTTGAAAACAGAAAGTTTTGGCGTTAGCTATATTGTAGGGTTAGCTTTATGGCCAAAAACCTCGTAATCTTTAGTGAAAGCACTAAAAATAGAGGTTGATCTGTAGACCGAGCGGGTCTTAATTTATGGGTATTTTAAAGGTTATTTTTCAACCTCTTTATTTAAAAAGGTGTAAGATTTAATTA
>NW_018223551.1:0-1748 GCF_001263595.1 Phalaenopsis equestris
TATCGCTGTCTGCATATTTATACATTTGCATGCCTACCAATAGAAGATTTTCTCGCAAACTATGTTATGAGTTTCTAAACAAGCTGACCTTCTAGGCTGTTATTTTGAGATAACCTAGTGGTCAAACGAGTTTATAACACATATGGCTGCAACTCTTCAAGTTCCAGATCTGGCTGAATTCCGTATGGAGTTTTGTCGTCACTCATCCTTCTGAAAGTTATCAACACTCGACGGTGTCGGACTCCCGAAATGCAATGTTTTGCTATATCGGCTCCATTTCCTTTCAGAATTAGAACGGATCCTCTTAGTAAAGAAATTTCAATAGATCCTTGGAATTCACCTTAACTGATTATCTCTATATCTGTACCGAACAGTATAGTGCTCTCCGATATGAAGGAGACCATACAGAGCGGACAAACAAAATCATGATGGTCAATATGCGGAGGGATACAATCCCCTTCTTCATAAATGTTAATTATGCAAATATTGGGGATACAATTTGTTGGAATTATGCTCCATTGGACCATCCATGTGATCATCCATTTTATCATGGGTGGCATTGGCTCCACCTGCTCATGTCCTTGTCGATCTATCTTATAATTATAACAGGAGCCGCATTGTATCGTAATGTGACCCTTGCCTCTCATCCATTTTTTAGGTTCGGAATACGTTCTTCCGGATAGCAATCCTGCTTTGCCTCTGATTTGGAGGTAAAACACACAATCAAGTACTTCTTGTTGCTTTATAAGAGAAAAGTCCTCTGTATATAATTCCAATCCCTCCAGAATATTAACATAGTCTCCATCGACTATTTCAAAATGTTCGAAAACATTGCATTTAACTTTATGGATTTTTGCAAGCTCGACTCTGCCTGGATATGCTGGATAACGGGCTTCATTATTTAACCGATTATTAATGATTGGCTTCTATGTTAATGGTGGTATTATTTCCACCAGATTATACGCCTCAATTTGAGTTGGCGCATGAAAAATGTTCCATGGATAATGCTGAACTGTGTTTGTATCATCGATTGGCAAATCATCATATCTTATCAGTTCATTGGCTGATAAGTAATCATCAGAATTACCATATTGTCCCAGATGTAAGACATTGCAACCTGGGCATTCTACAATGGCTCCTGTAGAATGTCCTTGCTCAAGTGTTGCAGAATGGCAAGTGGAACAAACCAAACTGGAATTGGAGTGAATACATGCTAATGATGGTTCCGGGCGCTGTACTGATTGAACTTCATCCTCTGTCAACGGCAGACTGGCAGAAGACTCATTCATGTTGACATTATACATGTATCCTTCTGAGATCGCAAATAACTTTTATTTTTATTTCTTTGCTTTGGCAAGAGCTCTTTATTTTTGTCCGATCAGCATTTCTTCGCTGAGTCCTACGCAATGAGGCGAAAGGTATTTTCTGATCATCGGCAACTATCAAATTTCCTGCCGAAGTAGCTACCATGGAAGGCAAACGGCGACTTGGCCCTTCCATTGGATCTTGTTTTTTAATGATTTCTTTCCCTTTTGAGGAAGAGAGAATCCTAGTGCTGAATTTGAGCAATGAGGGCAATCCCTCTTTTTCTTGTTCTCCAAAACATCCATTAGTGGATTCTCATATTCTACGTTAATATCGTCAAATTTTATATCGAAGTTGATTATTCCGCCTTGCAGTACATCTTCTTTGTTAAATGCGAGGTTTAAACCGTCTTTGAAAGTAAAGATCAGCCGTGATCCTGACAT
>NW_018223552.1:0-228 GCF_001263595.1 Phalaenopsis equestris
ACAATTTTTGTTTCATTGTTGAGCTTAAATGGCTGTAGAAAATGATGGTATCACCATTTCCCTTATCGTCGTCTACATTCTATTCTCTTTCCTCCATTATCTTCAACACTTGGGGCCGCAGCCTCACATATTTGCCACCTCCACACTCCCTTCGTCCGCCCGAGCGAGCGAATATTACGTGCGGTATCCATACATGAGGATTGATAATATACCATAATATTAAGATGA
>NW_018223553.1:0-740 GCF_001263595.1 Phalaenopsis equestris
TGGATATTTTCCGATCACCCTAGAAAATTGTGATGTTTAAATCGCTAATCATTATGCCAATGAAAAAATATTAGTTAGAAGTAAGTAGACATCATTCCATCTCAGACAATCATGTAAATTATATCATGAAACTGTATTGTCGATGAAATAATATCGGTTAGGGGTGTGTTAGGTTATGTTTTGACAGCGCTCCAAAGAAAGATGCGAAAGTTAAAAATATGATGTGTACTAAAGTTTAAGAAATTACACTTTGAAAATTAATATAAAAGATAATACATGTAGAAATTTTAGGTTTCTTTCATGAGCAAACATCAAGCATATATATCAAAAAATTATTATATGATTTTCTATAATATATTAGCAAAGAACAACATGCATATTGCTTTCTTTTCCTTGCGTTACTATAGTTTATAAATGTTTATTTTAAATAACTTACTAATTTTGTTATAATATATTAGCAAAGAACAACATTGTTGTTTTACTAATTTTTTCAGCTTTAAGCTTTTAAATAAAACGAATACTATAGAAGCTAATGTATATAGGAGGTGTGATCATTAATCAGAAAGGTAAAAATTTAACTTGCAATTTAATTTACTTTATTTATTGGCTCTTTCAATAAATCTTTGAATATTAATTGTTAGTGATAGAATTAAAAATATAAAAACTTAATTCCAACTTCTAACTGTCCATTCCTATGTTAGTTAATTTCTTGTCCCGGGTTTGGTTGTGATAAAAGTGGT
>NW_018223554.1:0-474 GCF_001263595.1 Phalaenopsis equestris
TGTGTAGCAGAAAATTCCGATCGGTGTTCAGAAAGTTGTAAGTGCTGCATCTTCATGAGCCATCTTTTTTTGGTTGTATCCTGATAATTCGTCCATGAAGGAGAAGATTTCATGTGTTGAAGCAATATCCACCATCATTTATGGTATTGGTAGTGGAAATTCATCTTTCGGACATGCTTTATTCAAGTCTCTGAAGTCGATACAGACTCGTATCTGCCCATTTTTCTTTTTAACAGGGTCAACATTAGCTATCCATGTGGGATATTGTTCTTCTCGTATGAATTTAGCGTTTATCAGCTTCTTTACTTCAGCGATAACTTGTTGTTCAATTTCAAGGCGCATTCTCCTTGGAGCATGTTTTATTGGAGTTATATCTTTATCTATTCCAAGTTTATGGACTGCAACTTCCATTGAAAGTCCTGGCATTTCATCATAACTCCAGGCAAAACAATCTTTGAATTCTGTTAACAATTC
>NW_018223554.1:2248-2544 GCF_001263595.1 Phalaenopsis equestris
GTCCTCTCCTTAAATTTATTTTTGTGATTTCTTCTTGAGATGTTGTTGTTGAATCTTCCAATGTATCTTCTTTATCGGAAAGTTCCAAGTTGATTATTAACGGTGTGCCATGACACTTGAGGATTGGTTCCTCACTTCCGGTACTGTCGTAAGCAGTATCGTCGAAGTCTTCTTTAGTATTGAAAGTATTAGACTCAAGTATGATTTGAGGATCATTTTAAGGATCGAGATGGATATTAGCTTGGTTATTTACGTTATCATCAAAAACAGTAAAAACGTAGCCAACATTATTATCA
>NW_018223555.1:0-763 GCF_001263595.1 Phalaenopsis equestris
AAATTTTGAAAATCATGCACTGGTGCCTAAGCGCCGCATCTCGCGCTTAAGCGCAAGCCAACATAGAGGCAGGATCCTAAGCGCCATTTACCCACGCTTAAGCGTCGGTTCACAAAAACTGGTTAGTGAACGGTTAAAAGTGAAATTTTGGCCCGAAAATCACCATTTTTTATGCCTCCCGTCACCTTCAACATCTCAAAATTACAATTTTGGAAGGCTAAGGCACATCCAAAGTGAAGATTTCTTGGTGGACTCAAGTGAAATTGTCTAGATCCAAGTTTCTTGAGGTAAGAACTTTACTTCTATGCAAAAATTTTGGATTTTCACTATGTATTTTGAGCACATTTGTAGAAATTCGAAAATTCACTATTCATGGTGAAAAATGAGAAAAAGATCTATTAAAATTGCATGGGAAGTGTATTTTATACTTTGGAAGTTTAGTTTAGTAATTTAGACTTGATTTTTGAAGTTATTTTTGGAATTTATAAAATTTGTAGAATGGCACCAAGAATGAAGAGGAGCAAAGGAAAGAGCCCTTTCGATTCGAGTAAAATTGTTAGTTTGAAGGCTCAGGATCGGTACAGTGATGCATTGCAATCACAGAAACTGATTCACGAGCGGTGTTTTAGGAATCCAGGTGGAGACATAGAGGATTTGATCGTTCGTGAAACTGGGAGTGATTCTGCTATTTCTCTATTGTGGCAGTTATTGCTATTGTTAGGAAGTTTTATGAAAACCTCCCTGAGGCTGAAGACAATAGAGT
>NW_018223556.1:0-338 GCF_001263595.1 Phalaenopsis equestris
AAAATATGGAAATTGAACCAATTTTGACAATCTCGTCAATGGCTCCATCGACGCCACTGATGGCGGATTTATTCCCGAGACTTATGTTATTTATATCAATAGAGCTCACTGACTCACTGACGGCGCTGAAGACCCCGCCGAAGGGGAGATACCGAAAAAAAAACACTTTTAACTGTGATTTTGACCAATCAACCGCCACTATTCATCATCCCCTTCCTCTAAAAAATGAAAATTTCAACCTTGGGCTTGAGAGATCTTGGATTTGGGGCGATTTCAAAGCTTTGTATGATTTGGGGCGATTTAAAAGCTTTGTACTTTTATTTTATTGTCTATTTTAT
>NW_018223557.1:0-5236 GCF_001263595.1 Phalaenopsis equestris
GGCAAACCTCACACCAAAAATAGTGCCGACATCCTCTAATTTCTCTTGTTCCATCTCTTTCATTTCAGATTTCTCTTCATAAGTTGTTTTGAAATGAAATTCACTAGGATGCCTTATCACATTCATTCTGTAACATTTATCATCTTTACCTTTTTTAGGGTATTTCATTGATTTGAAAATACTAAATGTAATTGTCTGATCAGTGACGCGCATAGTTAATTCCCCTTTCTGCACATCTATCATTACTCTTCCTGTAGTTATGAAAGGTCCCCCCAAAATGATAGGTATCTCTTTATCTTGCTCCATATATAACATAATGAAATCAATAGAAAAAATAAATTGATCCACTTTCACTAATATATCTTCTATAACTTCTTTAGGATATGTTATTGAGAGATATGTTAACTGTAGAGTTACAGTAGTAAGGGATATTTCTCCTAATCCCAATCTTTTAAATATTGATAATGGTATAAGGTTAATGCTTGCACCTATATCACATAAAGCTTTCCCATAAAATCTGTCTCCAATTGCACATGGAATTGTGAAGCCACCGGGATCTTTAAGTTTTTCAGGAATCTTTTTATGAATTATAACACTGCACTCCTCACTAAGTGTCACAGTCTCGTTATCTAAAAACTTCATTTTCCTGTTAAGAATATTCTTCATAAACTTCACATAGCTTGGCATTTGTTCTAAGGTTTGAGCAAATAGAGTATTAGTTGTAAGCTTCTTAAAGATTTCTAGAAATTTTGAAAATTGTTTATCTAACTTTTGTTGACAAAGTCTTTGGGGAAATGGAGGTGGTGGTTTTTCCAAGTCAATTTTAAGTGGAGAATAGGTCTCTCTAAAAATTTCGTAGGGTCCTCTTCAGGCTCTTCAACTCTTTTTTCTCTACTTTAATCTCTTTTAGATCTCTACCTTCCAATCTCTTTCGCTTCTAATTTGAATGGCTTTTACTAGCTCTTTATTCTGGTCTTTTGGATTTACTTCTGTACTATTAAGAAGTGTTCCTTGGGACCTATTATTTAATTAATTTTGCTATTTGTCCCAATTGATTATTAATAATTATAATTGTAGCTCCTTGACTTTGTAACTGATTTCCCATTTGTAACACCACTTCATCTATAGAGAAAATTTTCTCCTTGAATTGTGGATTATTGTTAAAACCTGGAGGATAAGTAGGTTTATAATTACTACTCCCTTGGTTGTTCCAATTTTCTAATGGGTTTAATTGGTTGTTCCCCCATTACTGATTATTACAACCCAAAGTATTGTTCTAGTTAAAGTCAGGATGGTTCTTCTAACATGGGTTATAATAGTTTGAATATGGGTTATTTTGCTTGTTTTTTATGACATTCAAAGTTTCTAATGATTTTTTAGAACCTACCATTTAACATAATGAATTCTCTTTAATCATGGCAATTGGTTGAGATAACTTCATTCCATATTGGTCTAACTTACTTGAAATTGTAGCAACTTGATTTGCTAATATTGCAAAAGCATCAGATTCATGAATATTGGCTACTTTCTTAGGATTTACCCTTTCAGAAGGCCACTAAAATTATTAATAGTCATCTCTTCAATTAAAGCATAAGCGTCATGAAATAATTTTGAAATCAATGAACCACCAGCAGTGGCATCGATAATTGATCTAATAGATTCAACTAATCCATTGTAAAATGTTTGAATTATTAACCAATCTAGTAGAGCATAGCATGGATATTTTTTTGATAGTTCCTTAAATCTTTCTCATGTTTTATAAATAGATTCCCTTTTAAACTGACAAAAAGATGTAATAATATTTCTAAACTTCACAGTTTTTTATGGTGGAAAATGTTTAGCAAGGAATTTTTGCGCTAAATCACCCCAAGTTCTGATAGATTCAGGTGCTAACGAATGTAATCATATCTTAGCCTTATCCCACAGTGAGAAAGGAAAAAGTGCAAGTTTTATATCATTATCTGATACACCATCATATTAAATTATAGCACAAAATTCTAGAAAATTGGCAAGATGTAAATTTGGATCTTAAGTTGGTGCTCTCCAAACTGATTATTTGATATCATTTAGGTAACACTGGGTTTGCTTTCAAATGAATTAGCCACTACAGTAGGTTTTTGAATACTACATGAAGTTTATCCACGTGAGGTTTGCGTAATCACTTAAAAAGTCTAAACTCTTGGTTAATTTCAGCATTTTGATGATTTTAATTTGTTATTTTTTGAAATTTTTGATCTTTTTCATTAAATATAATTTCTTAAAATTTTTTGATAGTTCTTTCTAGTTCAGAATTGTAAGGCACTAGTCCTGTAGAACCTGAACTACGTGTATATTACTACGAAACACATAAAATAAAATCACATAAATAAGAACTTTATATAAAAACAACACTACAATATTCCTATAATAAATCTAAAGGTTTAAATAAGATTTTATAAAAATAAAAATTTGCTTTCTAAAAATTTCTTCAAAAATTTTGTATTTTGTCCCTGACAACGGTGTCAAAAACTTGATCACAACTTTTGTATGTCAATGTGATGTAAGCAATTATATTCTTAATCTTTCCTTACTTCTAATTCTTACTTTGCAACGACATCAAAAACTTGATCACCAACAATAGTTAGGCAAAAACTTAACTAAAAAGAAAATAAGAATACAATTATTATATTTAAATATGAGATAATACACAAGTATATGTATCGTTATCAAATAATATATGACTTTTTAACTAAGCCCCGAATATCGAAACCACAAAGACAACTACAAAATGCAACTAAAATCAGAAGAAATAAGATAACAAATTCTACTTAGAAAAATATTCTTGCTCAAACTATAGGTGCTATAATAGGAATGAAAATTTGATTTTTTTTTTGCAATTTTTGTAATTGAAAGTAAAATAAACTACTAATTAAATTTAACTAGATATTTTTAAGATGAAGGCAATATAAATAAAATATTTTTTTTACTTATCATGAATCAGTATCAAGTATAGGAATTATGTTGTGAAAGTATTTAAATTGTGCTGTACCAAATAGAAGCAATAATATTTTTTATCCTTACTAGAGATGCTATAAAGAACATTGTCAAATTTATTTATTTGCACTCAATCATATGAATTACATTCTCATCCATACAACCTCATGTGATTCTTAACTGAGACAATATCATCTCGGATATTACATGTTCTCACAACACGTATTAACATCTTAATTGGCCAAATCAAGAAGTAAATGAAGTGCAAGGTTTCAAATCATCACAACTAAAATTATCACTTCTTCCACCTTTAAAGACTAATACTTCACACAACTTCCATCCAATACTTAATCACTTATCATTTTAAGGAAAAAGATAAAAAAAAACTACTCATAATTCGTGGAGAAAACACAACCACACTTAAGTTTGAAGTAGAAATCATGCAAACAAATAAGAAGTCTAAATTAAAACAAAATGTAGTCACAAAAATAAAAACATATCTCAAATCCTCTCCACCAAAATGTTGAAGTTCCTTTGAATCTTTTCCTTCACTTACAATACAAACTACAACTTAGAATAAAAAAAAAAGCAGCGGCGGCAGCGGCGTGTGGGTGACTGAAATGGAGTTGGCGATTGGCGATTATGGATTATTTTTCTACTTCAATCCAAGCCTTCTTTTCTAATTTTTTAAAAGGTGTCTTGGTGTCTCTTCAAAATGTGTCGATATTCAATGAATCTTCCAAGAGTTGCCTCCTTTCAAAAGCTAATTGAATGAATTTTCGTGTCCATTAACTATTTCCCACGTTTTCACCAAGGGTTGCTTCAAACGCCTTTTCAAAAATTCATCCAAATTCATTGAATCATCAAGTAACTACTTATGGCGTTTAAGCGTGAGGTACTGGTCGCTTAGGCACAGGCTTCTCTGTTTCACTGGCACCTAAGCATCAGTTCGCGGCGCTTAAGCGCCTCAGTTCAATTGCACACCTTCTTAATTTTTGCTCCAAATGTGATCCTTTTTCACTTCTTTCACCATTTTTTCATTCATTTGATTGTATCTGATAGAAAAACACACAAATACCTTTCAACACAAATACCTTTCATTAAAGACACAAATACCTTTCATTAAAGCGTAATATCTCAAAAATAGGTATAAAAATGTGTATATAGACTATATATTTTAGGTGTATTAATAGTGCAATCAAAACTAAATATATACTTGTTAATAGGAAAAATTTCAACATAAATACTAAAATCACAAGATTGACTATAAGAAAAGTTAAGAAAATGAGATAGCCTCTTTAACAATGTCTTCTTTATTATGAATGAATTTGTTACTAACCAAAATTTCTTTAATAAAGCTAATAATAATATCGTATTCACCCTTAGTGAGCCAAGAAAATTTAGCCCTTTGATTCTTTATATTAACAAAAACATTCATTAACCTTTTTTAGAGAGAGGCCCGTTAAGGATTAATATCAAGTTGATTAATTATGTTTGGTTGCTTACAATTAAGAATAATAATAGAATTATTTAGAGAATCGGAGGAAAACCAATGCCTACATTTAAAAGAAAATTTAATTTTTTTAAGCCTATTTCAAAGAGCAAAAAAGAGATCACTAGTAACAGAATCATTCCAAGAAATATTAAAAATTTTAATAAAATTAGAGTAATGACTTCAACAATTCTTTTACATATGTCTATATTTGAGTTTGGTGGATTTACCCAAACAAATAAAAATGGGGTATTGATCAGAAGTAGAAGGATCCATAACTTCGAAAAAAAGAAAGAGGATAAGTGCCTATTCATATAGTGTATACAAAGCTTTATCCAGGAGGCACCTTATGAGCTTTCACACCATAATAATAGAATCAAGAAGAGCAGTATCAATAGTAATCTGTATATTGACTAGTAAAAGTGAGGTGCGGGTCGTAAAAGAATCAACAGCTGAAGGTACCCCTATTTTGCTAGCAATTTTAGCTATTCCATTCTCAAACTAGCAACATAAGAGAAGATTTGAAAATTTTACGCAAATAGGAACATCTCTAAACTCTTCTTTAACTTGTTTGAAATAATATTTCTAATTTTTTAAAATAAATGGCTTTGCATTGATGAACCAAGCCCCTTCATTTCAAGTCTTTAACACAATAAAACATAAAAGGAAAGAAACCCTTAGTATGGGAGAGTGGATCAAGAATAGCATTAAGCTTTCAAAATTTATTAATGACCTGTTAAAAGTTCCCATATACATGACATTTTTCCCATG
>NW_018223558.1:0-231 GCF_001263595.1 Phalaenopsis equestris
CACGGTGCACCGCTCGCTATCAACTTAGATCTCACTGACAAAGAGGAAAAGATACCAGAAAATTCAACAATGATATCTCAAGAAGAAAAAGTCACAGAAATCAACTTAAGGAGTGGAAAGGTATTACCACCAATAACAGCTCCAACTGACAAAGAAAAACAGATAATGACTTGAGAAAAGATACCCCTACCTCCGCCAGTGGAAGAACCACATAACCAAGACAAAATCGGA
>NW_018223558.1:294-597 GCF_001263595.1 Phalaenopsis equestris
GACGCTCTGATCCTGTCAAAGGAGATGAGAGAGTCTCTGGTTACAGCTTTGCTAGATCCAAAAATTTGTTTAGCTCAGTGGGCTACCACATCCTTGGATGAAGTTTGCTCATTGAAAGAATAGTTAGGGGTAACCGTTACAGACAAAGACTTGCTGCTCGGTACCGCAGCCCACAACCGTCCGCTCTACATTTCCGTCAACATTGGCAGATTTGTGTTATCCAGAGTTTTAGTGGATCCTGGGGCATCTCTTAACTTGATGAGTCTACGTACGTTAGCATATTTGGACTTTGACGTTCAGGAA
>NW_018223559.1:0-536 GCF_001263595.1 Phalaenopsis equestris
TTCTCAGCAGTGGATAGATTTCTGGTAATTCTTCTCTCTTCTGATGAGGTTCCTCTTCAGTAGATATCTTCTCAGAAATCTGAATTTTAGCTGCTTTTCGTGCTTTCCTGTTACGGTTTCTCTTCTGAGACCACGTTAACGGTATAGTCTTCGAACTTGATCCGATTTTGAAAGTTGAAGGTAAGGCAGCTAACCCTTCAGTCAGATTTTCTTTTATCACGATTTCTTTTCTCTTAGTAGTGGGGACAACTGTCTTTGTTGGTGTTATGACGACAGTAGCAGAGGTCTTAATTTTCTTGTGAACAGGAAAGTCATCAAGGGAGTTCAAGTTGAATTTGGCAGCTGGCTCTTGTACTTCTGGAGCAGCAACTTTCACAACAACAAAGGGAGCCTTCCCAAGGGTGACCTCAAGTTCTTCAAATCCTGTTCTAAACTTGATGGTAGTAGCAACGTTGCGGGCCTCGCGGCTTGTTGGCAGGTTGCAGGTGAATGTTAGCGTTGGGTGGGTCATTGCAGCAACTTTGCAAAAGAAAGTG
>NW_018223560.1:0-1209 GCF_001263595.1 Phalaenopsis equestris
ACTTCATGTACACGCAACTGTCGTAGCTGCATCTGCAAATCTGATCTTTAACAGAACTCATCAAATCGTTTGTACCATTGCCTTGGGCTTTGTTTCAGTCCATACAAAGCTTTCTTCAGCAAGCAAACTTTGTCCTTTGTCTCAGGTGTGCAGTACCCATCTGGTTGATCCATGTAGATGGTTTCTTCAAGCTCTCCATGCAGGAACGCAGTCTTAACATCTAGCTGCTCTAATTCCAAATTGAATTGAACCGCTAGTGCTAAGACTATCCTAATGGAGCAGTGCTTCACGACGGGCGAGAAGATTTCGTTGAAGTCGATTCCTTCTACCTGAGTGAATCCCTTTGCAACTAGTCTGACTTTGTATCTGATCCTGTCAATACCTGGCGTGCCTTCTTTCTTCTTAAAGATCCACTTGCAACCAACCACTCGTTTGTTCTTTGGTCGATCTACAAGTTCCCAGGTTTTGTTCTTCATCAGAGAAGCCATTTCCTCATTCATTGCCTCTTCCCACCTGAGTCTTTCCTTGCTCTTTAGGGCTTCCTTGTAGTTGCTCGGTTCTGCTTCTTCTATCTCTTCAGCAACACTTAAAGCATATGAGATTATATCTGCATGGCCGTATCTCTCTGGAGGTCTGATATCTTCTTGTTTTGTCCCTTACCAAGTTGTAGTCATCAGATCTTTTTTCTGGCTCAATCACTTGCTGTTCCTCTGCCACTTCATCCCGATCGTTTACAACAGTCCTTTGATCTGTCAAAGTTCGTTATTGTTGCAACTCCACCTCAATTGAAGAATCCTTCTTGGTGATACTGTTTTTGACAGCATTGCTATACTGATTCTCCATTTTGGACTCATTGAATGTCACATCTCTACTGATGATGCATTTCTGTGTATCTAGACACCAGAGTTTGTAACCCTTGGTTCCGGGTGGGTATCCAATGAAAATGCACTTCAGAGCTCTTGCTTCTAGTTTATCTTGTCTAACATGAGCATATGCAGTACATCCAAAAACTTTGAGATTATCATAGTTACTGGTTTCCCGTACCACATCTCCGAAGGTGTCTTCATATCGATAGCAGTTGATGGGCATCTGTTGATAAGGTAGCAAGTGGTTTACACGGCTTCACCCCAAAAACTTTGGGGTAGACCTGCATTTAACAGCATGCACCTCACTTTCTCTAGGAGAGTCTTGTTCATCCTCTCAGCCAGG
>NW_018223561.1:0-4986 GCF_001263595.1 Phalaenopsis equestris
GGTTGAACTCAAAGCCAGTAGGCTCAAACCTTTTTGAACATTGGGCATTCACTCATTCTTTGAGGGATTAAAACACATGCTAAGTTTTGTATATTACGCATAAGATGCATATACTTGTTTGTATCACCGGTGCTTCACTGCACCTAGTCTGCATAAAGTTTTTTGGCATCACTATCTAAAAATGACATTGAATTTCTAATCTTAGGATGATTTTAACTGGATCATTAGGATTTAGACTTGAAAATTATTATGTCTAACTTTTTCCTATATTTTATTAATTGTGTTAGAAAATTCAAAAATATATCATATGGTGTGTGTTGACCTCACTGATTAAGGTCTAGTTTCTTCCTTAGAAGCCTAGGATCCAGTCATGGGACTTTTCTGTTGACTATTCCTAGAAGACTAGTAAATGAACCCTCACAATTAGAAATTCTAAGACTCTTCTCTGCTCATCTTGAAATTCCACATATTGGTTCTAACCTTTAACACTTAGTAGGTGGAGCCATTATGAGAGAGCTCAAGAAGAGTTCCTATAGGGTTACTTGGCTTAGGATTGACCCTGGGTGTTGACTTGGAACTAGGGTACATTATATCTTCATAATACATTGGTCTATGACTCATTCAGAATGGTTCTCTACCCAATTGCACTTGAAATGCCCAACTTGGCCTTTTGCCCCTAGGCACCTCTAAATTACTTAATTGCCAATGGGACCAACCAGCACATCGAGGATCCAAAATAGGAGTTCCCTTGGCCTCATGGCTCAAAAAAGGATAATTTTATGATTATTATCCTCAATTGATCCCATCCTACCCAAATACCCAATTTAGCCTTTTGCCCCCAAACTTTCTCGAAACTACCAAATTTCCACTAAAGCCCTAAATTTTCCCAAATTATCCAAACTACCTAATTTTGTTCAAAAATCATCTCAAGCCTTTTTAAACCACTCAAATTGCCCAAAACATTCCAAAATTTTCAAAATTCCCAAAATACCCCCCTATAATTGCCAAAATTACCAAAATACCCCCCATGGCCCAAATTTTCCCAAAACCTCCAAAAATCATTTCAAACACTTCCAAAACCAATCTTGACCACTCATGAAGTCTAATTTGACCAATTTTGACCAAAATCCCAATTTTGCCCTTTAAGGCCCAATTACCCCAAATTACTCCCAATTTCCACCAATTTGACTTCAATCTTCCTCAATTTCAATTCCAAATCAAAATTCATCATGCCCAATCCCAATTGAAACCAAATTGAAGCCCAATTAAGCCCAACTTCAAACCAAATTCAAGCCCACTTAAAATTCTTAATTTTTGTCGTATACTCAAATTTCCCCAAAATGAACCCCATAACCAAACCGATTTCCCCAATTTTGAGTTCTAAACTCCTCATAACATTCCCCTTGATCAATTTGTACCCTCAATTGTTCTTAACCTAAACTCAAACCTCACCCAAATTCTACCTAAATAAAAATTCCCAATTTTTCCTTAAAATCCCAAATGTCACCAAATTAAACCTCATAGCTCCATAATTTCAACCCAAATGATATCAAAATTGACATCCAAAACTATTCATCACAATCCCTTGAACTAATTTGAACCACCAATTGAACGAAACCCAAACCATAGATCAATCCAAACCCAAGTCTAGCCCAAATGCTCTAAAATTGACCATGAGTCAAATTCCATTAATTTGAACCTCCCAATTAATTCAAAATCACCTAATTCCTTCTCGAAACTTCTCATGAGAATTATCCAAGCTCATTCAATCAATAAATTGACCCAAGTCTTTGCCCAAACCAAACCTAGACCTAAGTTCAAACCGAAAGCCCAATTTTGAACCCAACCCCCAAACTTGACCAAATTCATTGAAATTGACCAAGCCATAGTCACCACAGCAAACATTTGAGCCCTAGGAACCGAGCTAGATCCACCTAGCCCAACCTAGTTGATCCATGGACCAAGGGTCCCTTGAATTAGGGTTCTTTTCTCATAAGTAGCTAAACCAAGTGGATCTTTTCCACCAACCATCAAACCTCAGTGTTAATCACCATTAAGCTTCCTCTGGCTCCCCTGATCACCCTAGCCACCAGCCCTAGCCTGGCTGGCCGGCCTAGTCATCGGAACACAACAAAACAAAAGCCACCCCAAGCCTTAAACCCAAAATTGGAACTCCCTGAGTTTGCTCACCCCCATTGGCCATTGGCAATGCTCAGCCCTCCACCTAAGCATACCTTTCCGCCCATTGGCCAGCCTTGGTAGCCACCATGTGCGTGTCTATTTAACCACCACCTCCCACGGTCAAAACATAGAGAGTGCACAAAACCTTCATGGGTCTCTACTGAGTTGCTTCCAGAGCTTCTCCAAGACTTCCTAAGATCAATCCCACCATTTTCCACCTTTAAAATCCACTGTCATAGCTCAATTTTGAGTTCAAAATATAGGGCTTTTTCTGTCACTCCATTAAACTCCACCAAAGCTCAAATTAAACCACCGAAAAGCTTCCCTAGGCCAAACAAGGAAGTTCTCCATCAAAACCCCCTCTGTTGAGCCCTCTAACTAAGCTCTAGCCCAAGGCTGCACCACCCTTTGATCGAAATCATACTCAGAGCTTATACCAGAGCAAACTAACACTTCGAGGAGGTTCATTGGCGAGGAGGTTCATTGGACTCTACGGAAGCTTCCACAAGCACTCAATTAAGGCCTCACCTCTTGGGCAAAGGTATATTTCAAGAACCCTAAAAATGTCTTTGATTTGATCAATTGTGAAGAGAACTTGTATTTCATACGATTGTAACCATATAGATAGGTTCGCCTTGACTAGAAGAAGCTATAGGAACAAACCCCAAGTGATTTGGTTGAGTATCGAGAGAGATCTAAAGGTTTTAGTGTTGATGGTTCTCGGGTTAGAACAGATGGGGGCGATGAAAGGATGACGTCCATTCGTTCGTGTATTGATCGAACGACGGAGGAGTCAGGTGGGAGATTTGTTCGTGAATAGCGGGACGTGTGACACGCTGAGTTGTAAAGCACAACAAATCAGAGTGCGCCACGTAATCTTTCGGAGCCACCATAGCTTGACGTAGCTGCCACGTGGATAAGTAGGAAAATAAGTTATTTTTTATTTATTTTAATTAAGTTAACTTATAAAATGCATAACTTGGTGTAGAAAAATCATAAAAATAAAATAAAATACCCGCTTGCTCAGTGAATAGAGGAGAATAATGTGGAGCAAAAAAAAAAATATTTGGCATGTCTCTAATTTTTAATTAATTAAATACCCTCCGGACTATTTTAATTATAATTAAGTAAATGTTAATCACCATGGCTTAAAACTTTAGGGGTTGATTTCTCATGTCAATAGGCATGTCTCTGATTTTTCCAAGGTTAGAGAGCATATCTATCTTTGAAACCCTAATTTTCAAGCCTAGTTGTTCACTTTTGCATAATTTAATTATATAAATTAAAATATTAAACAGAAAAATATGGGACTTGTTTTGGTAGGCTCCCTGTGGTTAGAAAACTCTAAAAAAATATAAAATGTATTTTGATGTTTGTATATAATTTTCTAGCTAATTAAGTGAGTTAAATTCATAAAAAAATTAAATAAATATAATATAATTAAAAAAATTTACCAAAAAACATGATTCCACACTGTAAATAATGATCACTTTAACTCTTTGTAAAAATTTGAAACTCATTTGAATTAATTTGATCACTAAAGTCTATTTTCTAAGTAAAAATGACATTTTTGCATAAAAAATAATTATAATAAATTAACTATAGTTAGAAAAATTATGAAAAATGATTTATTGAGTTCCTTGTGATCAGGGGCACTTAGGAAAAATAAAAATTATTTTAAAATAAATAGTTCATTTTGAGCTATTTTTTTAATTAAAAATAATTAAAAATTATTAAAAATTACAAAAATATAAAAATGCCCAAAAGTGTTCCTAATTGTTCTCTGATCACTAGGAACCCTTTTAAATATTTTTCCTAATTTTTTTAATTTAGTTGGGTATTTTTAAATGCCAAAAATGTATTTTTCTTAATTTTTCATTAAAATAATTATAATAAATAAAATAAAAGTCACAAAAATGAAAAAATTATTTCTCTGAGTTCTCTGGACTTAGAGAGATTTAAAAAAATAAATAATAACTAATTTTTAAAATTAAAATATGTTTGCTATTTAATCAATCACTAAAATCAATAATTATTAAAATTATTAAAATATAATCTAAAAAATCATAAATTTTTTTCAAAGTGGTCCTTTGATCTATCTCCAATAATTTTCTCATGAACTAAAACTTTACTTTGATTAACTAAATAAATTAACATTGAAAATCATATTTTGAGTTAAAATAATTATATAAATTAAATAGAAATTAGAAAAAAACACATTTTCTTCTCTGATACTTTTATTGACCGATGAGTGGGGTAGCATAAAAATTTCAAAGTCATATGAGTTATATTCGATGAGTTATGAAGTGGAGAGTCCCAGGGGCAAAATGGTAGTTTTGGATTTGATACCTTAATTAAGATTCAGGATTAACCAAAGGGGCAAGTGGGTAATTTTGATCATAATAAACCCTTTTGGATGCTTGAAACATAATGAGTAAAGAGATAGAAACAAATTTGCCACCTTTTCATGATAATGGTAGAATTGTAACTTTGTTAATTGTTATGACTTAGAGGTTAATTTAGTTGGATGATACTAAAAAAAGGAAGAGTTATGATATCGTGATCATATATAATTCAGAATTGATTTTATTTATAATTGTCAAATTTATTTTAATATGAATTCAATATGAGATTTCATTAGTTAATCATGTAAAATGCTCATTTTAAAATAAATTTATAATCTATTAAAAAATTTAGGGACAATTACATACAAACCACAAAAAATATTGATATTTATAAATTAAACCCTCAGGCGATTTTTTGGAACTATCAAATCGATGTATTTATGCATGTCATGATCAAACT
>NW_018223562.1:0-423 GCF_001263595.1 Phalaenopsis equestris
AAATGGAGGTAAAGAGAGAATGAGAAAGAGTGGGATAGAAAGAGGAAAATTAGAGGAGAGAGAAGAGAGCGGAAGAGGCAGAGTGAAAGAGTGGGAGGGAGAGACAAATAAAGGGGGAGAGACAAATAAAGGTTTGAGAGAAGAAAGTGAGAGAAAAATAAGGGAAATAAAGAGAAGAAGGGAGATCAAGACGGAGAGAAAGAGGGACGTGGGGTGGGAGTTTTTGATGGTTAGAATTGGGGTGAGATATAGAGAGATAGAGAGTGAGAGAGAAAGAATATAGAGTGAGAGGGATAATAAGAGAGATATAGAGAGATAAAGAAAGTGTTAGACTGGGATAGGAGAGAGAGAGACGGAGAGAGCGAGTAAAGGGGAGCAAAAAATAGATTCAAAGAATGAAAAGATAGAGAGAAAGAGGGGTGT
>NW_018223562.1:726-1118 GCF_001263595.1 Phalaenopsis equestris
TTAAAAAGAAAGAAGTAAAGGAGGGCAGGAGAGAGAGAAAGAGAGTGAGTGATGGAAGAGGAAAGATATTGTGAGAGAAAGTAAGAGAGGTAAGAGATAAAAAGAAAATGGGAGAGATAGAGAGTGATAGTGTGGAAGAGAAAGCTAGTGAGATGTAGAAAGAGAAGAGATAGAGAGAGAAATGGAGACAGAGTTGGAGAGGGAGAGGGACGGAGTGAAAGATGAGATAGAGAGTGCAAAAGATGGGAGAGAGAGAGAGAGAGAGAGAGGGATGGAGTTAAAGAGAGAGGGAGAAAGTGCAAATGATGGAGAACACAAGAGAGATAAAGTGAGAGGGGGAGTACAAAAGAGAAGGTCGATAGAGTGACAGAGTTTAAGAGAGGGAGAGAGAG
>NW_018223563.1:0-511 GCF_001263595.1 Phalaenopsis equestris
CTTACATTCATGTGAAACGATCACACAGATAGCCTATAAGATGTGAGGATTTAAGTCGTGACGAACGACGACCTCGAAATCCTAAGACGAGTTATGGCTTATATTGTATAGCAGGGCTATACAAAGACCTAAAAATAAGGTGAGGCTTTACGTTGCATATGCAAGCAACCTCGAAGTTCTATAACTTTGTTGTTTATATCTAAGGAAGGAAGATTTGTTTAATTAGGGATTTAATTGGGGAAGATAGGTTTTGTTGTCGAAGATGGCTGTGCTGCCCACCATGCTAGCTCCAAGCAACTTTGCGCGAGGGGTTTGAGGTTCTAGTATGTTAAGTTATGATTTTAAATCAGGTGGCCCTATGGCTAAAGTTCTTTAAATTTCATGGGGGCATATTAAAGTTGATTAGAGTGACACTGGTTAGGATCATACGGTTCCCTCGTTTGGGCACCACTATTTTATATTAGTATCACTTCGTAGAAATGAATTTACTAAACTCAACTTAATGAGTTCC
>NW_018223564.1:0-5979 GCF_001263595.1 Phalaenopsis equestris
TCAAATAAAAAATATCACTATTTTAACTTCTAAAAGGTGAAATACTTCTTTTTATGCGCGGGAAATGTGACATGCACGTGAAAATTAAAGTTCAGATATTAGAGCAAGGAATTGAAATTCCAGCAACACTTAGTTCTTTTATAGATCAACAGTTTGCACCATAAAACATTGCAGGTCTCACCACCTTCTTATAAAATTTCTCTTTTAACTCTAATGGGCATTTTTGTATCTTCCGTATGCGAAAATTGGAAGGTTATGTTAGGTAGCCAATAGCCAGTATAAAATTTTATCGAGAAATCATGACATAAATTCTTTAAATCATTGTGTAAAATTTAGATATGAGATGTATATATCCGTAAGAATTGTGTCCTACATATGTAAATTTCCCTATAAATAGATATCAAAATAAATGTGTTAGATATATAAATAAATAAATAATTTATAATATGAATGTAAATCTCAGAACATTTTAAATAGGACCAAACCATCTTATAAGAAGCCTTGTGTCTATGGAAGAAGACATTCGCCCACATAGTGGATATGTCAATTTTGAGAATACTTATAAGCTATCTAAAGACATCAAGTTCATGAAGTGCTCAAATTCTTCTAAAAATTAAGGAAAATTTACATAGGTAGCATATAATTCTCATTTATTTGCATATCTCACGCCTAAACTTTCATATTTGCATGCATAATGCTTTGGCGATTTAAACATATGTATGAAACTTATATTTTACTCTTAAAAGTTGATAATTGGGCTATTTTTTTGCGAGATATTAAAGACTTGAGTGCTATGTGTGTAGATATAAATTTAAAATGTGAGATATGTAAATACATAAGAATTGTGTGCTACGTATATAAATGCCCCAAAATTCAAATATTGGGAAATTTACATAAGTATAGTACAATTCTTGTGCATTTGCACATCTAACATCTAAAGTTTGTTGTCTGCATTTACAACTCCTTGGTATTAAATGCCTTTGCATTAAGAGATTCATTTTGCTTTTTAAAATTTAAGGAATGATATTTTTGATGTGATGTCAAAGATTTGAGTGTAATATATGTAAATATGAAAGTTTAGATGTTCAATGTGTAAATATATAGAGATCGTGTGATATATATGTAAATGTTCAATTATATCACATGTTGATTATTCTGTCAGGACTCATTACCGCTAGTAACACAAGAAAATTATTCTGTCAGGACTCATAACATAGAGAACCATTCGGAGTCCAATGAAATCATGACACGTGGCGGTGATAGAAAAAAATAAAATAAAATCTGTCTGGTAATACAAGAGAATATCCCTCCTGTATTATTCAGGTGTTATTGTGTGTTATTCAAGTATTATTGATGTGTTATTGTGTTATTATAACACCGGGAATATTACCATAATACAATAACACCTGAATAACATACAATAACACTTGAATAACACGGAATAACACGGGAGGAATATTCCCCAGTATTACCGAGCCGTTTTTTATTTTTTGTTTTATGTCACCACCACGTGACGTGATTTCATTGGACTCCGAATGATTCTCTACGTTAGAAGTCCTGATAGAATAATTTTCCAGAAGTTACTTTTATGTTGATTTATAACTGGGGTGATAGCAACATTTGCATTTTTTTAAAGGATTTTAATTTAATGGTAAATCAAGTTTAGTAAATATATAAACCTTTCTTTCAACATTTGGAGCTTTTGAGGAAGTGGTAAGATAAAAAAAACAAAATGAACACATCGTTAACCATAATTAAATCTGATTGAAATAATCAAAACTACTTTTTTTCTAAAAAAAACACTGAATCATTTTCAAAAAGAAGCAACGACAAAATAAGAAAACATACAAATTGATCCATATGGCATCCATAAAATATGAGCTTGATGTTATAACAATGTAGAAAACATTTAAATATGCCCTCTAATATTTCAAATGCCAACCATGGACCTCCCCGGCTTTGATATGCAGCCAAAAGACCATTTGTAAGGGATTAAATGGTAGTGATATTTTGATCCATACTGACAAAAAACAAGGTCATTTGTGGGAGAAAATATTCCTTCCGGACGGAATATTTTTTCCATTTGTAGAAGACAAATATTCGTTGGACTCTTTTTCCAAGAAAGAGATAATCTTAAAATTTACAACTCATATTGGGAAAAAAAATTTGGACAAAGAGCATTTGTTAAATAAAGTCAAAATATTGATATAGCATCTTTACTAAAAAAAAAAAAAGGAAAAAAAATATTATTTTGGATTAAATCACGTATATTTTTTATGCAACATTATATAATGAGTAACTGATCCATTATTTTTTTTTATATATATTAAGAAAGTTATGATATATTTGTCTATCGAAGTAAGTGCTAAAATAGTTCCTGAGGACTATTTATATGCGGTGGTTTTAGTCTCAAAGTTTATAAAAATTCTTTGGCTATTTTAAAATTGAGCTATAATAGTTCTCAATGAGAGTTATTTTAGGCTCAATTTAAAGAGTGTGGAGGTTATTTTGGCACTTTTATAAATGTGGGGACTAAAGCGGCTTTGAAGAATATATGTTTAATTTAATTTAAGATAAATAGTTTTGATTTTGAAAATAATATTTTAATTTTAAAAAGTGAGGCTAGATAGATCTAATTCATTTGATAGTTTAATTAATCGAGCACAATACTATAAATGATACACCACTCGAAAGGTAAGCGCATCGTTTGTTAGTAGCTCAACTTATTAAACTAGGAAATTTATAACTCTTATTTGGTCTAAAGAATTTATGACCGACAATTCTTATATCTAATATAAATATTAGACTTTTTAGATAATTTGAGTTACTAATTCTCTTATAGAGATAAACCCCGATAGTTAATTACATCTTAAACAATTAAAGTCACCTAAAAAAACTCTCAATTAAGATGAGAGGTTTCATTTTCAACAATTTTAAGTTAAGTTTTCACGACTGGTAGTATGAAAATCAAGTGAGAAAGGCTATAGTAGGGAGAATTATTTTGGGGAGCAAAGGAGCGAGAAGTAGAAGATGTCACTAATTCTGAGAAGTGTTTCAATGACTTCCCAAACTATCCTATTATTCGGCTTTATATTTTGGAAGTGATGTTATTTGCAGTTTACTTCTGTCATTTTATTTAAAATTTAGGCTTGCATTTGCATAATACTCAATCATGCAAGTAGCTTAGGAAGATTGGAGGATTTACGCCGTACCGAACGAGCGACCTCAGAATCCTAAAAAGAATTATGGCTTATATCGCACGACATACAATCGTGTGAAGAATTAAAAGATAGTGTGAGAATTTACGTCATAATAGACGAACAACCTCGAAGTCCTAAAGGTTCAAGTTATTTAAGGTTATGGAAGGTTTAGTTGAGGATCATCCTTCGCTTCATGTTTTGGTCTTGATCGTTGTTATAAGGATGTCCACTGCTTGATTGCGTCGTTTTGCTTCATGAAGAGTTTGCTCTGGGCCCCTCACTGTGATGGTTTTGGGTCCCAAAAAGTGTGTTTGAATTGATGATTATCGGTTATTGTTGAGTCGCAGGGTTCCTCCTAAATAGGTGGCCTACTGTTCTCTACCCTAGGGGTCTTTTATAGGTATTGATAAATTATACATAAATAGGATACATATAACAAAAATATAGAAAGGAAAGTATCGTAAAAGAGAAAGTAATAGCGCGTTCCTGCTGCCTCTGATGATATTGTAACTATCACCAGCAACCAGTACTTAAAAATTTAAATATGAAATATGTAAACATGAATGTTTGTATGAAACCAGGTGGTGGACATATATGAAGTATTAGGAACAAACATAAATATTTTGAGATCGGCATGGGCTCAAACTAATCATTCTCGAGGTACTTTTGTAGGCAACCATCGGCAATCTGTGTGTGTAAAGTCCAACATCGGCTAGAAATCTCCAGCAAGATAATTGAAGAAGGGCAGTTCTTAGCCTAATCAAGGTAACTGACAAGTGGATGCTCAGAAGGCAACACCCAAAAATCTTAGTTTGTCATGCATATAAATAAGTTAAATTTTTTATTAGCAACCAAAATATTAGTTTCTGAAGAAACATTTTTTTTGTGAATTTAAATAAGTTAATTTTCAATCCTTTCCCTTCTATCCTTTTGGATAAAGTTGAATGCATCTTTTCTAATAAATCCCTTTTATCTACTCCATCTACTTCTGTAGCAAGATAGTTGAGCGCATTAGTAGCTCTAATTTCTGCTTCTATCATCGATCTCAAGACTTCTCTTTTATCTTCACCGATCCACCTGCATGATCTCAAAATGTGCTGATTGCTAATGGATGATTATAACTTTCTATAAATTTTTTGATATTCAAGGTCCACTTCATATATATAATCATGACTGAGCAACCACACATTGCGTTTGATTTATGAAATTTCAACGTGCTACTATATTTATTCTCACTCTTAAAATCAAATTTAGCGCACACAAAGTCTTTTAATTTTATATTTTTTGAATTTGGTCAATAATTGACATGATCCAGTGTGGTGTGTATAACTATAATACTAATCATAAGTCTCACTTTTATTGTAAATAATGGTAACAAACAGTTTCTTTGTAGTATGTTCAAAATGCAAAGAAATTACATCATTCTGACATACCTGCACAATATATTGTACGAATATTATAAGAATATCATAACATGTTCTAAATATAAGAATTTTCTTCAGAGTTTGAGTCATATACATCCATAATCAGATGCAAAAATTATAAAAAGGTCTTAAACACTTCTAAAGAAACCTAACCTAAAACGACGAAAAACAATGATTTTCTCTTTTTTTGTTTCTTAATTCTAAGTTTCTCTTCCAGAGTGAGACAATACACAAGTGCTTTATTGAATAATTGATTGCCTACAATCAAAATTTTTCTTAGTGGAAATTACCCAAAAATATTATAAGTTAATTCTTTCAGCTTTGAGTTCAAATTAAAATAATGAAATTCTAAAATATTCCAACTAAAGGTATTTTAGCACAGTGTAGAAATGGTCTTCAACATATGTAATAGATAAATATGATTTGGTTCTTTCAAATTAGGAAAGACTTAGCATATTGTCATAAAACAAATAATAACGACATACAAAAAAACAAATTTGGCAGTATGCAACCATGCATTACAGGAGTAATTACAAGAGGCTTTAAATTTAAGATGTCATTGGCATTCTCTTCGCTATTCATCATGGCAATTCTTCTTGTCTTCAAACTCCTTTTTTAATTGTCTTCAAGCTTCTTCCTCGTCAGCATTGCCAAAATCTAGGGCTGCAAATGAATCAAGTGTTTGATAAGTTACTTGTATCTTACTATTGAAAGAAGTTTGAACACTTTTATAAATATTCAGTTGTTAAATGAAAAAAAAAATATTGAACAATTTATTTTTTGACTCATTTATATTCATGAATAATATCATTTATAGCTTGATTAGGCGAGACAATGCTTTATATAAAATACCTTGTTTTTTTTTTCAAAACAAATTGCTTGTGAACAATCTCAATAAAGGCAATTTATTTTATTAAACGAATTATTCCTTCATAGATTTGATGATTCTAATATAAATTGATCAGCTCAAATTGGGCTCGAGCTGAACTTAAAGAATAGAAATTTTATAAAAGGGCTCAAGTTAGATCATAATTTTTTTTAAAAAAAAAGAGACTCGAGTTCAAAATGCTGATACATAAGCTCAAGGTCGAGTAGACACCTACTCGGTTCAATTCAATTCATTTGCAACCCACTTATATACATAAATGAAAAAAAAAATATTGAGGCTATCTTAAAAAAAAGGTAAAATTAAATGGATAACTTTCAATTATAATAGTAATATACTAAACATACAAAAAATAAGAAAATAAAAATAAAATATCTTCCTTTATAATTTTCTCTTAGAATTTTGAAAAGGTATTTCACATAGAATTTTTATGAAAAAAAAAAATGATTTTGACTTTTCTATGTCAAAT
>NW_018223565.1:0-566 GCF_001263595.1 Phalaenopsis equestris
CCTTACACCAAGACCAGGGACTCAATCCCTAGCTTGCTTGGACCCAACGAACGTGCCGAACACCTCTGATCGAAGCCTCCCTTCTCAAAGCAAAGGTATAAAACTCCTCCTCGCACCTCTGATCGAAGCTTCCCTTCTCAGAGCAAAGGTATAAAACTTATCCTTCTCCCGAACTTATTTTGATTCTCTATTTACTTAAGCTTGATTTCATGGCACCTTATCCGTATACATGTGTTCGTCTCGCTTAGACGAGTTCATAGGATCAAACCCGAAGCGATTTGGTTGACTCTAGGCCAAGATCTTAAGGTTTTAGTTTGGACAGGCATGGGATCACTCTATCAGAGACAGCACTTAAGGACATGAATAGCGGGCTGAGTCAGCAAGCTATGTGGACGGCGGCATCCAACCAGAGCACGCCACGCATGCTTTCAGAGCCATCGTAGGTTCCGGTGGCACGCGCAGTTTAAATAGAAAAATAGGGGTATTTTCTTTTTTATTTAATCCCGAAAATTTAAAAAATACATAACTTTGTGTAGAAAAATCACAAAAATAAAATAAAAATACCC
>NW_018223565.1:3054-3683 GCF_001263595.1 Phalaenopsis equestris
GGATCCCCACGGTTTAAATGAAATTATGGAACTCATTAAGTTGGGTTTAGTAAGTTCATTTGGACTAAGTGAATCCAATAGAAAATAGTGATGCCGGAACGAGGGAACCGTAGGATCCTAACCGGTGTCGCTCTAATCAATTTTAATATGCCCTCATAAAATTTAAAGAACTTCAACCATAGGGCCACTTGATTTGATATTATAACTTGACACACTACATAACTCAAACTTGTCGCGGTAAGGAGCATGGAGCTAGCATGGTGGGCAGCACGGCAAGCTTCAACAACAAAACCTGTCTTCCCCAGCTAAACCAATCTTCCTTCCTTAGACTTAAAATAACAAAGTCATAGGACTTCAAGGTTGCTTGCTTATGCAACGTAAATCCTCATCTTATCTTTAGGCCTTTGCATAGCCCTACTATAAAATATAATCCCTAACTCATCTTAAGATTTTAAGGTTGTCGTTTGTCACGACCTAAACCCTCACATCTTCCAGGCTATTTGTGTGATCATTTCACACGAATGTAAGCCCTAATTAATAAAATTGGCAGGATGAAACACCCAAATATTTCTCCTCAAAATTGAAGCCAAACATTAGGATAGCTTGGGAAGTCACTGAGGTTCTCCTCT
>NW_018223565.1:3913-7836 GCF_001263595.1 Phalaenopsis equestris
CGGCAAATACAAAGGTTTCGTAGACCAAATGGACATCATACTTTCCTTAGTTTATTTGATCGAGCCTCATCCTGAAGTCTTGTGTTTATTCTTCGGGATAGATACAGGATTTGAGGTACAGTGCTCTTTCATTTTAAACTATGAAAAATATGGGGTCAGTTTGTTTTCATACTTCAACGTCCTTTCGAAGCGGATAACGAGATTTCGATTCCGATATCCGACAGCTTCTTATGGGCAACTCCCCACGAACCAACCAGAAATAGCGCCGACAGGCCCAAAATCACCAAATTACCAAAATACCCATAGAACCCCAATCTTAGAAAAAGATCCCAAAATACCCAAATTTGTCCAAAAATTATCTCAAACCCCCCACCACTACATAAATTGACAAAAATTCACAAAAAATTATGAGCTTCCCAAAGTACTTCTAAAAATTGTCAATTCAAAAATTTCAAACATTCCCCAAAATTCCAAACTCGTCCCAAATATTCCCACTTTCAAATTTTTTTATCATCAAATTGACCGAATATGACCAAGTTAATCCAATTTGACCAAAATCCCCAATGTGCCCTTAAAGACCAAAATGTCCCCAAATTAACCCCAATTTTGGCCCAATTAACTTAAATTTTGCCCAATTTCAATTCCAAATCAAAAGTTAGCATCCCCAATCCTAATCTAAACAAAATTCATGCTCAATTTGACCTAATTGCAAGGCCAATTTCACCCAAATCAAAAAGCCCCAATTTTGACCATATGCCTAAATTCCCCAAATTAACCTCTCAATTGAATTCAAAACCACTTAAAATTCTTCCAAAGCCTTCATGACATATTCCTACACCAAAATCAACATTCAATTAGCCCAGATTTTATCCCAAATTTAATTTTCAGTTTTAAAAGCCCAAATCCTTAAATCATTCTAAAAAAGCCCAAATTCAATTAAAAGCCCACATGATGTAGTTTATCCCCATCATCCATTCAATTAAAATCATTCTTAAAGTTCTAAATCCAAAATAAAATCATTCCAAATCAAGCGTCAAGCAAAAATTCATCAAAAATACCAAATAAATCTAAAATCCCTTCTCATGAAAATTAGTCAAGCCAAAAGCAAGCCATGAAGCCATTCCTAAGCCATAGGTGAGCCATGAGAGCCTTGCCACCTCATCTAATGGCAAGAGGACTAGCCACTTTCAAACCTCATTAAAAAAGGTTTTAACCCCTCCCATGAATCACTTAAACCCATGATTAGCCCAAATCCTATGGATGGATCTCTCCACACCACTTCAGCTCAGACATATGATTCTCCTCAGCACCCAAGACTTCCTTGCGGGTGAACCCAACCCAAAACCATGATTTGACCCAAATTGACCCAAAATAGCCCTTCCCCATACTATTTCAATTCAATGCTTTTACACAGGACCAACCCAAGCTCTAACCTCCCTAGACTAGATGGTCACCTGAGCCTGGCCGGCCGGCCACCTAGGCTACCGGAAAAGTCACCCCAAAGTGCTCCACTTAGGCTAAAACTCAAAATTCAACCCAGCCAAGTTGTCTCATCCCAATTGGAGTTTTTCACCTTGCTGACATCTGCATAAGCAACCTAAAGCACTCACCAATTTCCCCTGGTGTCCTCTCCTTCCCCATCTATTTAAACCCCCCTCCTTGGCCAAAAAAAGAGAGCTTGAAATCCCTTGAGGAGACACTATCAAATTGCTTCTAGAGCTTCCTTAAGACCTCTTGAGTTCAACCCAACCATCCCTAGCCACTCAAGTCCACTGCTTAAGCTCAATTTTAGAGCTCAAATTCAAGACTGAAATTGGACACCCCCCAAAACTCCACTAAATTCAAATTAATTGCACCCACAATATCTGCAAAGTGAGAGAGGAAGATTCCCCATAGAAGCCCCATCACCAGAGCACCTCAAGGTAAACTTTGATCAATACGCCAAATTGGCCTTGGTCAAAATTGGGTCTAGGCAATTCACCACTGCTCGAGGCTCAATCCCTAAGCTCTTTGGACCCCCATGAAGCTTCCACAAGCATCCAATCAAGGCTTCCCCTCTTCGAATAAGGTATTGAAAACTAACCCAAAAACAAACTTCATTTGATTCTCTATGTTCATAGAGTTGATTTGAGGGTTGATTAACCATATGGATATGTTCTCCTAGTCAAGAATAGTCTATAGGAATGAACTGCACTTAAGTTGGTTGAGAATCGAGAGAGATTTTAGGGTTTGAATGTGGACGGCTCTCGGGCTAGAGCTTTGGGGATGATGACCCGTGGCCGTTGGATTGCGCGTTTATTAAATGGATGGATTTGATGCAGTCGGATGGCGCTCCGCTTCATGAAAAGGGGGGCTGACTCAAATGGTGACACCCAATCTTGCGGCGACACACGTCCGTTCGACGCGTACGAGGAGCCAGTCACCGCTGACTGGTTTAAGTAAAAAAATAGGGGTTTAATTCATTTATTTAATCCCTAGAACTTCAAAAATTCATAACTTTGTGTAGAAAAATCATAAAAATAAAATAAAAAATACCCTCTTGCTCAGTGAACACAGGAGAACAATGTGGAAATAATTTCATATTTTTTTATGCATGTATTATTTTTAATTTAATTAAATAGTGCTTTTCTTATTTGAATTCTCCATTAGCCTAGACATTTCACCATAGAATTTCACCATGACTTGATTTTTGGATCTTTGATTCTACATGTTATGAGGATGCTTTCTTTGATTTTTCTAAGGTTAGGGGAGGTCTTTAGACATAGATTTCTAATTTTTAAATTAATAGTACATGTTTTGGTAAAAAAAATCATAATAATTAAAATATTCATCAGAAAAATACAACACTTGTTTTAGTAGGTTCACTTTGGTCAGAAGACCCTAGGAAAAATATAAACTTGATTTAAATCATTTAAAATAGCCCTAATTGCCACTAACCCTTACAATAAAAAAAATAAATTTGGAATAATTATAAATGTCAATGACATAAAAGCTACTCCACACTATAATTTAATGTTAAAGGAGCTCCCCATAAAAAATTTAAAGTCAATTGGAGTTAATTTTACCACTTAAATGGATTAAATAAGTGAAATCACATTTTTTGCATTAAAATAATTCTAAAGATTAAAATACAAGTTAAAAAAATTACAAAATTATATTTGGGAGCTCCTTATGACCAGAAAAACATAAGAAAAATAAAATTTGAATTAAAATAATTTTTTTAAAGCTTTTTTTGAGTATTTAGATAATTAAAAATTAATTAAAAATCATAAAAATTACAAAATGGTAAAAACACATTAAAAATGTCACATTTGGTTTCCTGGTCACTTGGGACCAATTCGAATAATTTTCTAACTTTCTAAGTCAAAATATTAATTTTAAAGGCTTAAAATGAAATTTTTTTATTTCACTAAAAATAATTCTAATAATTAAAATTTAATCACAAAAATATGAAATTTGCTTCTATGGGTTCCCTGGACTCAGAGAGATTTAATAAAAATATAAATTTTTATATTCCATTCAAATATTATTTTGTATTTAATTAATGCTCAAAATAATCAAATAATTTAATAATAAGGAAAAAATGAACTCTAGATAATTACAGGGAGGATGAAATGTTTAGGGTATTACCTGAGACTTTTTCATGATCCTTTGGAAATCTTGAAGGACATCTTGACTTATTATGATTTGCTTAATAGAATCATTCTTAAAATTTGGAACCACCAAAATATGACATAGGATCTGGTTGACACATCTCAAACTTGTATTTTCTACTTCTTTAAAAGCATGTTTTAATTCCTGCAAAACTATATATATACTTTGGAAGTACTGACCTTTTAGGTAGAGGAATGGGTGTCGGCACTATTTTTGGTGTGGGGTTTGCCCGTAAGAAGCTGTCGGTCATCAGAATTGAAATCCCATTG